>NC_088338.1:39000000-39220000 GCF_036884655.1 Musa acuminata AAA Group
GGTACGTACCGCCCATACCGGGCGGTACAATTCGGTACGACAGACACTGGTCTCGGCACATCTCCATGCTTGGTGATCTTCTATCTCGTCCTCATCGATCCTACTGGTACCTCTATGCTTCCACCGCGCCTTCTTATGTAATTATTATTTAATTACAAGCATGTAGGCCCAAAATATATATTTTATACAAATAAAAAACCTTAATCTCATTAAGGGGAGATATAATTTGAGGGAGATAGAATTTTGTACATGTCGGATTTAAATAAGAGAGAGAGGGAGGCTTATAGGCCCCAATAAATTACCACACACATACATACACAAACATCCACTTATGGTCCATGATCATCTGCCTACAATATACATAGCATGTATATATATATATATACATATATATATATATATATATATACATATATATATATATATATATATATACATATATATATATATATATATATACATATATATATATATATATATATATATATATACATATACATATATATATATATATATACATACATATATATATATATATACATACATATATATATATATATTTATATTTATATATCAAACTAACTAGGTGATAATTAATTAAACTTATATTAACTATTAATCTAATTTAGGAAACCCTAGCCTCTAGGTAACCTTGGTCGCCAGGAATCCTTGGCCGCAAGGTAACCTTGGGTACTAGGAAGCCCTGGTCACTAGGAAAACTTGTCGGCCAATTAGAAAATTGGCCACCCATGTCATCGCCAGTGCTCTCAGCCAGATTGCAAGCCTCTAGGAACACTTCGTGGTAGCCTAAGTTTTGTAGAGAAATCTAGGTGGCGACATCACATGCGCAGCGAAAGAATATAAAATAAAAATCATAGATTTCCCAAAAGGTGTTTGTCATCATACGAAGATTAGTGCACAAAAACTTGTAAAACCGAAAACTGCATATATGAAAGATTGTGTTACCTAGGGAGATCGTATATTCCTGAATTCCTGCAGATCCGTGAGGGAGGATGAAGGAGGTCAAGTGTCCTCCTCTCTAACGGTGATCTACACGGTAGGGGCTGTGAAGATGCTCCTCAAATCGCTGTCTAAATCTCCACACTTGCTATTTGAGGAGGAGAAGAGGTGAGGAGAATAAGAGGTGGCAACTAAGAAGCCCCTAGCCTATGGGCCTTTGGTTCCCTCTTATTTATCGAGGTCCCCATACAACTTAACCCAACTGTATACTAGGCATAGTGTCGTTAGGCCCATACGGTTTCTACAAGTCTCGTTTTAATCAGAATCTCCCGGCGAAGCTCTTTCTCTCTCAATCCGAATGACCCTATCTAAGGATTTGTTTGAGTAAGAACACTTGAGATATTCTTCTCATGACACCGAGTGGGGATGGTCCTCTATGGACACTTAATGACCCTCTTAAGGTTGGTTGCCACTCCTGATAACCGGTTGTGCTAGATCTGGAACTTTTAATCTTAAGTCTGGTATCAAAAAGTTGAGTACTCATACAGGACATCCTTGGTGTCTCAAGTTTAAGGATCAGGTACACCATTAGGATGACGGAATCGCTGTCTGACAATGAGGTATCATCAACCATCCAATATTCCATGAGCGGATCAATCAGTGAACTCATTCTCTAATGAGCACTAGCACTGTAGCCCTAGTGTCCCTACGCGAGCAGCTATGAGACCAATCGCCTCCATCATATGGATGGGTATACAATATACCAGTTTGTCCGGTTATCTTGATGTCCCTCTCGAGTAACCTATGACTAAGATTATTTAGGATCTGTATTGAAAGGCGAATCGGTCTCATTATCGTAATCTCATCATGATTCGATTCCCATTGTATAGATCCATGGACATCACTATATATTTATGTATGTAACAAGCAATATAAAGTAATAAAATTTTAAATAATATAATAACAAAAAAACTGTGTGTCATGTCTCACGTGTCATCATTCATGTGATTGACTTGCAGGGCACCTATGACTAGCAAGTTTGTGCTGCCAGGACCATCGTAGCGACGCTCGACTTGGTCATCAGGACTATCTTGACTGCCAAGACCAGTTTATAGTCAACTCTTTGATGAGAAAACTATTGATCGTCTAAACATTACAGATGCCAAAACCGTATGCTGTCTTAACTTGAAATCGATGAAAAACGTAACTTGGTTACGAAAAACCAAGTCTAGATAAAAAAAATGGTCGTTACCTTAGGGAGCCTGGCTCTAATACCACTTTTGGAAAATGATGCATCACATGCATAGCAAAAACAAAAACAAAAAACTGTTCCTAAACAAAATAGCATCGGATCATCGGGAGATGATCGGAAGGCAAAAACTCAAAACCTCATTAAGAAGGGGTGAGACATTCTCACATAAGGTAACTCATATATCCCCTGACGCGTAGATCTTGGCTCGCTGGTTGAAGGAGCTCTCGCGAACTCCTCTCTAGTGGAAGTTCACACGGTGGACGGTGACGACGGCTCTCCTCGTGACGATGCTTCATCACGTAATAGGGCGGCGGCACTAGTGAGTAAGGAAGGGGCTGACTCTTTTGCTTATGACTCTTGGAGAACCACTCCCATTTATAGAGAGCCCCTTCTAAGTAACCTTGATAGATCCTCATGTAAAGGCTTAATAGGTACTGGATCCTCATCCAATAACTACTCTAAGCTCCATGCTCCATTGGGTCTCACCCAATGGATCCATTAAGAGGTTAAAGGAGGCTTATTGGATATCCCATATCTAATCCCCTATTTGTCGCATCATCCACCTATGTGTGTGACCCTTGAAGCCCAATACCGAGTTGGTCATGTGTTGCACCTATCAGAACCCCTTCTGACTCAGAACTCCTTCTGACTCAATGAATTATTATCCCTGTAATAATTCACTCAACTTATCGACTATAGACGTACTAGGCCACTACGTCATAGTCCTCAAATGGTACAGGGAGATCTAATCCATTGGACCTATCTACCCTCAGTTACCATGTATCTATAGTCCCTTATCCATCTAATATCTCAAAGATCGTATATTAGGTATGGTGTTGTCAGACCCATATGGAATCCATCCGAGTCTCACTTTTATCGGATTCTCTCAAAGAACTCCTCTCTTAATTCAATCGACCCTAGCTAGGGATTTGCCTTAGTGAAAACACACGAGATATTCCTCTCATGATACTAAGAGTGGATGATTCTTTATTGACACACAATTGCCTTCATAAGGTTGGTTGTCATTCATAATGATCAACTATACTAGATTTAAAACTTCGAGATCTATAAGTCCAGTATCAAAGAATGAAGTACTAAAATAAGACATCCTTTGTGTCTCAAGTTTAAGGATCAAATACACAACTGAGACTACAGAATCACTATTTAACGATAAGGTATCATTAACCATCCAGCATTCCATAAGCGGATCATTCAATGAACTTATTCTCCAATGAGCATCTGCACTATATATCTAGGGTCCCTACACAAGTAGTTATGAGACCAATTGCCTCCATCATATGGATGGATATTTGGTACATCGGTTTGTTTGGTTATCTCGATGTTCTTCTCGAATAATCTCTGACTAAGAATATTTAGGATCTGTGTTTAAAAAGAATGTGTCTTATTTTCATGATCATATTATGATCCAATTCTCGTTGCACAAATTTAAGGACATCACAATATATATTCATCATGCAATACAGAGTGAGAAAATAATATTATTAACTACAGAGATTGTGTAGCGGATCACAAGCGTCATCACACACGTGATTGGTTTGTAGGCCACCTATAACTAGTAATCTCTCTCTTGACTTAAAACCAATCACCTATGTGCTTAATCCCCATCAGACTCTAGTGACGCTAAAAAACAATTTTAGATAATGGCTTCATTAGTGGATCTTTAATGTTATCCTCAGACGGAACTCTTTCTACTGCTACATTGTCATGGGCTACGATATCTCTGATCAAATAGAACCTTCTCAGAACGTGCTTGATTCTAATTTTACCTAGATGAACACCTGAGGTTTTTACATCTACCACTAGGCAAAATTAGCTAAGTCCATGACACAACGATCAAATCGGCCATTGGGATATGTTGTAGCTTGTTAAAACCTCCTTCCTTTCTCTCTTTCACTCAGTCTCACTCAGTCTTGTGAATTTATTGGTTGATCAGTTGTTTTTCTTATATTTAATGTGATCAAAGTCTAATTAGTGATAATCAATGTTATTTTCTTGTAAATCCAATTAGGGGTCATTAGGTATAATTTGGGGCTCTTTATATCTTGTTCTTAGTTATTTGATTATGAATTTATTGATTGATTAAGTGTTTTTTTTTTATTTAATAAGATTTTACTCTGATTAGAGCTAATTAGTGTCATTTTCTTACTTTTAGAGCCAAACCCAATTAAAAATTGTTAGATATAATATAGGGCTAATCACAGCTTAACTACACTTTATTCCTTGATGGATCTGAAGTGATAAATTCAATTTTTTCATCCTTATAACCTAGAATTTCTTGTCATTTATGACTATATTGAAAATGCCATTTTAACAAAATTATGGGATGGACTTTTGTCATCCCCAGTTATTTTATCAGCTTGTTTTAATGTCATGTTTTAGTGGAAATGCCAATTTGTACTTGCAATGATGAAAATCGAGTATCAAGTCCCAATTTATTCTAATACATCAATGTGTCCATTCATAGGTAGTTCGATTAGCCTCATTTCAGGATGCTCCTTCTATACCACCATTCATAACATTGCCCAAGCAGCACAAAGTAGATGGGGAAGATACAGTGTTGCCAAAAGAGATGGAAGAAAAAAAAGTGAATGAAGTTGCTGTCGCTGGAGGAGGTGTATCTGTAGCAGCTACTCGTTTTCCTCCAGAACAGAAACGCCCCATCGGGCCTCTTGTTGTGGTTGGAGTTAGAGATGGGGTTCTTTGGCTTATTGACAGGTGAGATCACATTCTTGTTGATTGAAACCTTAAATCTGTTGACACATTTTATTTCACATATTGGATCTGACCAGAAACTTGCATTGTTAGTTTGTCTAGACAATACATATAATAGATTACTTCAAAGTTCAATATTTTTATTGAACTCTCAATTTCTTGTTGTAAGTTTCAACCATGCATCCAAATTTTAGAAAATAACTTAATGCCATTCAGTTTCACAATATGAAGAAAAAATACGAAAGCTTCTTTTTGGAACTCTTACTGTCTTGCCACAAAACTATTTGAACATTGAAGAAGGTCTGCCATACCGAAGCATACCGCCCGTACCGGGCGGTACGTACCAGTCCAACAGGTTACCGGTACGCGGACCGCTCGGTACTGCTACAGTATGAAAAAAATATAAAATTGTTCGGTACACCAGGGTGTACTGCTCGGTACGCCCTGATGTACTGCCCGATACACTGGTACCGTACCGTACCGAGCCTGGGTCGAAACGTCGGTATGGTACGGTACGGCGAACCTTGCATTGAACACTTCCAAAGTTATGATCAATTCATAAAAATATATAAACATGAAAGTGCTATAAGAAAACTCATAGCGCATCACATAATTGGTTGAATATTATTGCTCCTACTAGGCAAGCATTTTAGAGCATCAAGCAATACCAAAACAAAGACTGCTAACCTAATAGAACATCTAACATATCTGTAATGGCTCTAAAACTTTATTATTCAAAATAGGTTTACTTGGCAGCTTGAAACTTCAAAATTGTCAAGGCTAGCAAACTTTTTAAGGTAGACCTGATTAATACTTTTAATTATAATTTTGTCTAAAAATGTTTTAATGTCATTCAAACTAATGTGCTTTAATTTGATTGAATATCAGAATATCAGAATTATAATTTCATTGAACATCTTTTGCCCAATTTTTGGCCCTAAAGATTACAGTCTGATGGTGGACCATGACATGACTGCTCCTAAAATTGAAAATATTTATAATCTGATTTGCCGCTAAAAGGAACCATGGACGTCATAAGAAAATAACTGCATATGATATTATCACACATTTTTGGCCACTAATTTATACGATTTACAAATGAGAGCTAAATTCTCCTCCATGTAGATGAGGCATAGTAATAAATAATTTTTTGCTTTTTTTTTATGTTCACCTACTTCAATCAGATAGGCCATGTGTATCATTATTTTTCTTATTTTTTTGTTTAATAACTTCTTTTCAGTACATAACATTATTAAATCGATGAGGTTTTGACTAACATACGTTGCGTAATTTAATATGATTTTGTTTTCATATGTTATTCTTTTTTATGAAAAAAGTGAAGTCATATATTGACAGTTTCTTGGAACTGAGGGAATGGTGCTAATTTTACAAATAGTGGATGTGTAAAAAAAGAGATTCTGAACTACAAATAAGACCATTATTTTGTGCTCCACAAATTCAGTGATGATTATATTTTGCTTTCTTAAAATACATGGGTTGTAGAGTTGAAAAATCATTAGATAGCAGCCTCAAAGGTTATGTTATAACAAAGAAATTGTGAAGCAAAATCATTAATCATTATATTACTTGCAAATCTATATTGTGTGTCCTAGTAGTTTTAGTGCTCTTTTTTAGAGGATAAGAACATTGTTTTTAGATGATATTTTTAACAAGGTTTTCAATTTTGAATATTGGATATGGAGGCAAGCAGTGGATGGAGAATGGAGGAACAGCAGTAAGTGGTGGTGGTTAGGCAACACAGAGAGATTTAGAGAAGGCTCATGTTTCACATGCCTTAGAGGGCATCGAGCCTCAGCATTAATAGAAATTTTATTATAGAACTGTTTTTCTTTAGACCAGACTAGATCACCCGAAATGTGGTAGTCCTACAGGTTCATGGACCAGTCCTGCGAAATTAATATCCTTGATTTTTATCAAATAGTTGTATGAAAATTGGTTAATGATCAAATGGCTTTCTTCAATTTTGAGGTTTGCCTTGTTATTCGTTTGTTTAAATAGCAAATTGTTCTGGAGATTCTGAAAGCAATGAGATAGCTGTCATATCGGCAGGGCTTTAGGTTTTCTCTCATGTTTTTCATTTTCTGTTTTGTTCACTACTCATGGATATACATCGGATGATCCATAGTAATTATACAGGTATTATATATTCAATAGCATGCTTTGGCAGTAGACTATGGAAGAAAATTTTTCTCATGAAAATATGTTGTAGCAACTACATTGCGAAATGTTTGTTAGAAATAGGTCTACTCTTGTTCTTATTTTATTACATATGCATAATGGAAGGGGGAGCACTGATTTTTATTAATTGACTTCATAATTGATTATGATTAGTAAAATTCCTTGTACCTCCTGTTTCACTTGATTGCCTTTTTCAATCCCAGGTCATCCATATGTTTGCTCGCTTATGTACATCTATTTGCTAATCAAATTTCATCTACCATGCAAAGAAACTATTAAGATCATAATTTTTGTGTCATCCAGTTTGTGTTTAGTAATTTTCTCCTGATGGCTGTGGTGATCTGTTATCAGGTATATGTGTGCACATGCCTTGTCTCTCAGCCATCCAGGTATTCGTTGCCGGTGTCTTGCTGCATATGGAGATGCAGTGAGTGCAGTGAAATGGTAAACCATTGTGATATGTATTCATATTTTATATTTAGCTTCTTTGAAAGAAGACTTGTGAGCATTTCCTCACCACTGCAGGGCAACCAGGCTTAGTCGTGAGCATCATGATGATTTGGCTCAGTTCATGCTTGGGATGGGATATGCAACAGAAGCTCTTCATCTGCCTGGAATATCCAAGAGGTTCGGATAGAAGGCTATTTAAAATATTTATTATCATCATCAGTGGCATGCCTTTTTTATATATGTTTTACTGCTTGTTTTGTGTTTGAGCATAAAATAGTCTACTCCTGATTGTGAAATTTGATACTGGTTTAGATTCAAGGGAGAAATTAAGGTCAAATTTACCCTGATTTCCTTCAGGTTAGAGTTTGAATTGGCCATGCAGAGCAATGACTTAAAGAGAGCCTTGCAGTGCTTGTTGACGATGAGCAATAGCAGGGATGTTGGTCAAGAAACTACTGCTGCAGATATCACTGAGATTCTCAGTCTCACTGCTGTTAAGCAGGAAAATCTTGTGGATGCTGTCCAGGGTATAGCAAAGTTTGCTAAGGAATTTTTGGACCTTATTGATGCTGCAGATGCCACAGGACAAGCTGATATTGCTCGTGAAGCTCTGAAAAGGCTGGCTTCTGCTGGATCTGTGAAGGGTGCTTTGCAAGGTCAAGTTTTGAGAGGGCTTGCACTACGGCTTGCAAATCATGGAGAGCTGACCAGACTTTCAGTACGTAAACAATCTTTTCTTCGATCACAATAAAAGTAATATCTTTTCGTTGATGGCATAGGCATATATATATAAGCAATAAACATAATCACACTCATAATATATACGTTGTGGTTCATGATTCTACTAAAATTTTGGCTTTACTTATGCAGATATATTATTTTTTAATTTCATCAGGATCATATCAAACTTGTGGAAATTGTTTTGCTGGTTATTAGGCTATTACATTCAATTAGATGCTCCTGGCCTCTAACAAGTACTGTATTGAAGGATATATTGTACAATACACTTGGATTTAAAGTACTTTGAGAAGAATTCAATGGCGAACATTAGATATAAACCCTTAATCTTCAGCATCTTAATTACATTTAGCTGTGCACATATAACACTAGAGTTTGCATCAATCAACATATATTGCTTTTATCCTTTCTCTATTTCTTACTTTCTTGGTTGTTACCTCTAGAGCATTTTAAAGGGATGGGAAGTCATTGTCATGCTAATAATTCCTCCATCTAATACTTAGCTATACTCACTTATCTCGACATTGATTATGTATTTCTAACTTTTAAGTTTATTAGTCCATACAATTGCTAATAATTACTTCATTGGAATTCTAAAAGGACCCTCAATATTTTTATATAATATAATTTATTTATTATCTCATATTGAATTTCAATGCTTGGTACCAAATATCCATTAAATATAATACACTAACAACTTCTTTGTCAAACTCAATAGTTATAAAATAATTTTGGGTTTAAATCAAGTTTCGCAATTTCGTATCGTACCGGAGTTTCAACGTTAGCTCGGTACGGTACGATATTGTATATCGAGCAGTATACCGAACGATATACCGCTCGGTATATATATATATAAATTCGGCGATGTCGCCTCGTTTATATATATATATATATATATATTCGCCGAAAAAGGCGACGTCGCGCCGCCTCGACAATGTCGCCAAAAAAGGCGACGTCACCGAAAAAGGTGATGCGATGTCGCCTTTTATATATATAAATAAATATAATTATATATAAATATAATTATATATATATATATATATATATATATATATGTATATATACCATTGTCGTATTTTTTTGTTTTTTGTAACCCTAAGAACTCTAACAAAAGAACCCATTACTTTTAGTATATAAACCATATTATTGCAAAAGGATGACATCAAAATGATATCATTTACATGTCACCCACTTTTTTGAGGTAAACGTGTTTATAAGATTATGATTTTGAGAAATATAGTGACAAAGCGAGTGACACTATGTTTCACCAATTTGCTTGTAAATTCTTCAATCATGTTTAATGCTCTAATGTGATTGTATATACAGCCAACAATAAAAATCACTCTCTCTAAACTAACAACATTTAGAATCTTTTTAATACCCTCTAACATAACATAAGATCAATATAATATGTTGCATATGAATTCTAATATAAATGTCACCTTTTTTTCTTGGAGTAATATACCTAAAAAAGAGGAAAATAAAAATGATAAGTGTCAAAGTATATACATAACATAATTAAAAATTTAAAACATTCAAAGCAAAAGTGATGTCAACTAAGACATTCTTGCTTCTGTTGTTTAATATAAATTAAACAATATTGTATATTCTAATTTTTGCTACAAACTTGTCAAGTAACATAGTTCATAATGAGCAATTTAATAAAAAAAATCATTATACTCCTTTGTCTCCTTTCGATTCATGCATTTGGCATAATAACTATGTTTTGCCTATATGTCCTTGTGACCCTTCAAATAATAATTTGTATAATCTAACTCCTTTCTTAATAATAAGACTCTCAACTCATAATAACTTAGGGGCTTTAATTAGAACCATATCTTTCAATAGTTTCACTCATATGTTTAAAAATGTCTAAACTTGCAACATTAAAGAAAATAGTTGTTTGATAAAAGAAACAAGTAATGTATTAAATTTTATTTTCATTCCTTCTTTGTTTTTTATATAATTTACATTTATTTATCTTAATTTTGTTCCTTTTTAGTCTTGTATAGCTTTGTCTGATTCTTGAAACATGTACAAGCTTGTTTCTTTGTGTAATTATAGACTTTGTAGCAAGATATACAGTTTCGAATGATACCGCCTAGTACAGGCGGTACGTACCGGTCTGACAGCATACCGTTATGCGGATCATCCTGTACTGGGCAAAACGCTTAAAAGCGCCTCGTATCGGATGATACGAGGTTATATCGGGCAATAACAATCGAAAGTAGAAGCTTTGACATTCACCAATATATGGTGATAGTTGGTTATCCTTCTTTGAGCAACAGTATGATATCGAGCAGCAGATTAGTAGCGAAAGTAGAAGCTTTGACATTCACCAATATATGCCTCAAGAGCTGCCTCGGACAAATGTGATTCATGATAATCAGCCTACTATCATCACCATATTGATGCATCAATAGCATACGGTGTATCAATACACTATGTTGTGTAATTAATTTCATGAATGGATCCAATAAACATCTCATATTGATTTTCGATGGTAGAATCAACAATCAAGTATATCTATATATGTGATTATTTAATTCATTTGAATTTTAGAGTTTATATTGTAACAAAATAGTCTAACAATTCAAATGATTTTTCTGTAGATATTTCAATATTTACATAAGGACAATCCGTAACGGACTGAAATACGAACCTTGTACAAGATTATTCCTCAAAGCCCAAAAAAGATATGTGATACTATTCTTACCTAATTTACATTGATTTTGCTAAATTTATATTATTACTATATTTATTTCTAACTTAAAAACCCTATCCTAACTTTTTTTATTTTTAGGTATTTTTGGAAGATTTTACACCTAAATTAGGTATACCGCTCGGTATGCCCTAGCGTACCGCTCAGTACAAGGTACCGTATTGTACCATATCGAGCCAAGCTCGAAACATCGGTACGGTACGGTATTTCAATCCTTGCTTTGTAGAAACAAGGTTTGAAATATCGTGCCGTACCGGCGTTTCGACATTCGCTCGGTACGGTACGATACAATATATCGAGCGGTATATCGTTTGGTATACCGCTCGGTATATATATATATATATATATACATATACATATACATATATACATAGACATACATACATACATATATAATTCGGTGACGTCGCCTCCCTCTTCGCCCCAGGCGGGGCGATATCGTCTCGTTTATATATATATATATATATATATATATATATATATATATATATATATATATATATAATTTATATATAAAATATTTTTATAAAAGGCGATGTCGTCGAAAAAGGCGACACGACGTGGCCTTTTTCGACGACGTCACCTTTAAATAAATAAATAAATAAATATATATATACCGTCCGGTAACAGGCGGTCCATGTACCGGTCAGTTGACGGACCGTTACGTACCGCCTGGTACGGGCGGTATTATTCGAAACTGCATACCTTGGTAGCAATAACAACTTTCTTTTCTCTATTAGATACTCTTCCTTTGCTACTATTAATTATTTTCGATATCATCTTTCCATTTAGCATACAACAATAACAAAATCATAAGTCCCAACTATTTGGGATCGATTATATGGATTTTTTGTCATCAATGAGATATATATAAAAAGTCCCAACTATTTGGGATCGGCTATATAAACTTTCTTTTCTCCTCTATCAGATACTCTTCTCTTGCTACTATTGATATTTTCTATATCATCTTTCCATTTAGCATACAACAATAACAAAATCATAAGTCACATCTATTTGGGATCGACTACATGGATTTTTTGTCGTTATTAAGATATATAAAATATCCTATATTTAGTTAAGTTTAGAGTATTTAAATCTTTATTTATAGTTTTTATTTAAGTCTTTTTAGGCCTTCCTCCATCTCTTCTCGTACCACTAACATTAATGATTTCACATTTTCTAACTACCATATTCATTGGTCTCTTAAGTACATATCCATACCATCTTAACGATTCTCTCTCATCTTATCTTCTATCAAAATGATACCTAGTTGTTCATGAATAAATAATAAAAAAATTCAATCATCATGCTTTGGTACATAATGCTTCTCATTTAGTCTTCCCATTCAGCATCATCTTCAAAATTTTGAGTATCATCATGCTTTGGTAAATAATAAGAAGATTCAATCTTTTTTTCTTTAGATCATTTGTAATTCTTGTTTTACATTAGGTGGACCTTTTGCATGTTTGATTTAACTTTCTTTCCCAACTTGATGTTGTTTTCTGTGAAAAATATTACCTTTAGTAGTTTTGTTATTAAAAATAAGACATTAGGATTTTTAGGATTCTTTAGATGATTGTAAGGATTTTAATTTTGAATAATACCACTCGTACCGGGTGGTATGTATTGGTCCGCCAACAGACTGGTACGTGGACCACTCGCTACCAGGTGGTACCGTCGATTGGAGCTATTTTTGCCCCGTTATCACCCGAAATTGGTCGATGACGGTCGATTTCAACCGTCACCGCCCACTACCGAGTGGTATTAGCCGAGGGAGAAGAAAAGGGAGAAAAAAAGGGAGAACTTGGAGATCTGGCATCGCTCTCCCTCGACGATCCTGGTCCGCCGCCGCCCTCCCTCGCTGGATGCCGCAGATGAAGTTTCGCCTCCTTGTTTGAGGCGATGAGGCCTTAACGTCGTCGGCGACTTCTCCTCATCCACGCGGGGAGAAGAAGCCTCGGCGATGTCACGGGGAGAAGAAACCGAGCGTCGTCGAGGCAACATTTCTTCTCCCCACGCAGGTAGAAGAAACGAGGTGACGTCACGTCGTCGCCCTTTTATGCGCTGGGAGAAGAAAATCGAGCATTTCTTCTCCCCACGTGGGCAGAAAAACAAGACGATGTCGCTTTTATATATATATATATATATATATATATATATATATATCTCAAGCGGTACATTAGAACGTATCGCTCGGTATACTTGTACTATACCATACCGAGCTGAGCTCGATACTCCGCTGCGATACGAAATTGCAAACTTTGGATGATTGTATATCAATCCTAGATTCTTTCTTAGGTTTCATATTGATTATTCTTCCGAGTCACTCTCGACATTTGCCATTGATCCTAGAGTATAGAAAGGATTGAAATCAAAGGCAAAATTGTAGGAAATTCAATCATCTTGACAGAAAATTCAAATAACTAACAATGCATATCATTTTGTAGTAACCAATTAAGGTGTTTTTTTAGATCGAAATACCAATTAAGGTATTTTAGTTCAAACAATATGTTGATCTAACAGGGTGTTGTTTTAGATCAAAATACCAAGTGATTTATATCAAAAACATGTTGGTCTAACATTAAGAGGGTGTTGTTTTAGATAAAAATACCAACATGGTGTTTTAGTATGGCCATTTTAGTGGGATATTATGTTGTTTATCACATGATCCTAATCAGCATGTTATAGATCAAAATATTCAAAATAAAATAAGACATTAAAGGGAGAATCAAATATGTAGGGAGCCTCTTATCCAGGGAGCATGAGTGTTACCTACATACATCATTGAAGAAAGAGAAGGAGAAGATAGTGAAGCGGTGGAGGACAACATATATCCGAGCAAAAGAAATAGGCGAAGGAGAGCATCTCCGACCGGGAGCATATAGTTAGCGGGTGGCAAAAACTGCTTCAATGGATGGTGGAGCCTATTTTCCAATAAGTAGTTGGTGGAGGAAGCAAGAGAAATTGCAACCATGATGAAGAGCAACAAAGATTGTACGAGAGGTTTCAATCACAAAAGAAGTTTTGGCTGACACCAATGCCTCTATTCCAATAAAAAGTTTTAGTCGAGTAGAGATCACAGAAGACCATGGCTGTCAGGGAGAAGTTTTGATTGGAGGCTCCCAATCATAGAAGCTTGTTTGCATGGGGGGAGGAGAGAGAGATTTTGGTTGGATAAATTAATTCAGCCAAATCATCTAGTTCGAACCCGAAGCAAACCCATAAGTTTTAACTCAGGTGCGCACCTGAGCTGCCCAACCCATGGGCTGAATCCACAAGGTTTAACTCAGATGCCTGCTTGAGCTGCTCAAAGCCTAGGCTAAAGCGTGTGCTTGGACCATGCCCAACCAACCGCCCAAAGTGAAGTAGAGAAGCTCAGACCTCGCTTCGCCTCTCCTAGGAACTTAGGCGAGCACCTAAGTGTCCCTTAATAATATTGCGTTAAAGTACCCATTTCAGAATTTTTACATCTCTCGTACTCTAGGAATTACAAGTCCTAAAATTTGAATCATTGTTCCTAATAATTAGCTTCACGATTTGTCAAATGTTAATCCTATCATTTTTAACGAATGTTACAACTTATGAAAATAGGGCTCAAGCCTCTTCTTCTTTTTATATATGTTGGTTGCAAATCGAATAAGGAAAAAAATTCAAAATGGATGATTCTATATTGAATTTTATTCCCCTCTAGCAGTACAAGTGTTTTGTGTACTGTGTATATGCATATGAAGTATATGTGTATTGTTAACAATGATTGATTTTCACAAGAGAATCTCTTGGTCAAATTATATTCCTAGAATAGGGATGTAATAAGTACAAAGGTATATCTTAAATTAAGGTATTAGAATGTTTTATGAACTATTTTACTTGAGGCACAATGACACAAGAGACAGTATATAAGGTTCTTGGTTTTTGACGAGGATTTTTTGGCGAACAAGAAATTTGATGCAATATAATATATTATTATTTGAAGTATCTGATACTTCTGCAAATCATAGTTTATAGGGTGATCGAGGAGTTGTGCATCTCTTACGGACCTGTAAATTAAATGGATATGGTTCAGCATATAAAAACCTATGAGGATTACCCTCTTTCCAATGTACAACACAAACCAAACCCCTGTTCTGATATCCTAACATTTAGTACAACATGAAAAGAAAGCAGCATATCAAAGATGATCCTCTTGGTGAAGGTATTGCAATGAACCATGGTCTCACAAATAAAGGGTACATTTTGCGTTCATTGATTTGATATTACCCTTTGAGAAGTCTGTGTTATGTGCATTTATTGCTGAGAAGGTAAGGAAATCTCTCCTTTTCTGACGTGTTAGGTAAACTTGGTTGCATATGATTTGCTCCATATTACTGATGATAATCAGTAATTTTCTCCAGTTTCCTCCTAGATATGTCATTAACCAACTTTTGATGAATTATCTTTTTTGGCTTGATAGATTATTGGACATGAAAGATCTGACAGAAGCCATAAGGAAATTATATTCAGTTGTTGTATAAAAGGAAAGTTTAATAAGACCACTGTAACGAAATACATGTTTATGAATCAAAACCCTCAGAAGTTGGGAAAATTATGTGTCCCAAAATTTGCATATGTAGAATGAGGACATTAAGTTGGATAGGTGCATTTACCAAGACAAATTAAGGAAGAATTGTTTGCATTCCTGAAAAATGATGAGAATGGCAAATAAGTTTAAAGCTTATGACATGAAAGGGATCCATGTGACTGACTGCAACTAATTAACAACTATGGTTTTCTATTTAAAATTTGCTTGAGAATTTTACTGATTTACTTTTACGTCGAATTATATAGCAATGCAATCTATCTTGTTGTTGTCTTTTGTGAGCTTCATGCAACATGCCACATGATCAACAATTTAGTGACCGTCAGGTGAACGAACACCTGACAATTTAATTGTGCAAAAGGCCATATGAACAACAGTTAAGTGAATCTAAGGTGCAAATCACCAGGCAATTTAGATAAAAGAAATTAATGGTAGATTTACTGAAACTCCATTAGTGGTTTTTTCAGTCGATTTACTGAAACACTAAATGTTCCTCTTCTGAACCTTTCAGGGGTTGATAACTAATCTGATCGTGGCCGGTCATGGCCAAGAAGCTGCATTTTCTGCAGCAGTTTTGGGAGATAATGCCCTAATGGAGAAAGCGTGGCTGGACACTGGGATGCTTGCAGAGGCTGTACTCCATGCTCATGTAAGTGTGTGTCTTGTGCTTTTTCAATTACATGTGTAACTCTCATTCATGTCAACATGTAATGAATTTTCCAATATCAAATATTGTTGGGTCTACGGAAGTTGGGTTGGCAACTGAAAATTGCATGTCTTTCTGTGCTGACCTTTTTCCCTTTCCATCTCGATGAGAAAAGAAAATGGAGCAGAACATTATCATTGTTTTGGTATCTAAATGCTAGTTCAGCCTGATAACTGATGAACACAAATTTCCAAGAAAATGGAAATGCAGGTTGTTTCATTGTTTAGGGAACGTGAATTCCTTCCCGGTGATGTTCGAACTTGTTTGCATGTTTCCTTGTGTATTTTTCTTTCTTAATATACTTTGTCAGTTGTTGCATGATAACATATCTTTAATTTTTGGTTCTCCTAGGCCCATGGTCGCCCGACAATGAGGAACTTGGTCCAGGCCTGGAACAAGATGCTACAGAAGGAACTCGATCACACGCCCGTTGTTAAAACTGATGCTGCTGCAGCATTTTTGGCTTCACTCGAGGAACCAAAGTTTACGAGCCTAGCAGAAGCCGGCAAGAAGCCTCCCATAGAAATACTTCCTCCTGGGATGGCATCTCTTTCGGCTCCTCCCATCACGATTGGTAAAAAGCCGGCCGCTACTGCCACTACTTCTGCCACGGCTTTGCAGGGTCCCTCCGCAGCAGCACAGACTCCTCCACCTGCTCCAATCCAGAGCGACCCTACTACCACGCCCGACACGTCAAACTCTCAAACAGTGAAGCCGCTTATGTTGGAAGCGCCTCCACCAGTTGATCGATCGGATGATAAACCGCTAGCATTGGAAGCACCTCCACCAGTTGATCAATCGGATGGCACCCGAGATAAACTGCTAGCATTGGAAGCACCTCCACCGGTTGATCAATCGGATGGCACCCCTCCGACTGCAGAGCAAGTTGATGAATCAGATGGCACCCCTCCGATTGCAGAGCAAGTTGATGAATCAGACGGCACCCCTCCGGTCGTAGAGTCGGTGAACAGCCCAAGTGGTTCCCCAGAAATTACCGAGTCACCTCCCCCAACGGAGACGGTGTCACACACTACGAGCGCCCAGATCCCCCAAGTCGATGCAGATGGGACGGTGGGCTAGACGGAGAGATCGTTACTCCTTTATATAATAATTGTTTTTGAGATAAATAGGATTACAAAATCCAGGAAATGCATGCAGCCTCTAAGGTCCGTATCGCATCTTCGTTTTATTTATTTATTTATTTATTACCTTATTTTTCACTGATGTATTATTTAATCTTGCTGTGATGTTAATTACTATTAAATAAACATTATTAACCTCGAGTTTAGGCAACTTGGAGCAAAAGGCCTACATTTATTTATTGTTGAGTCTGATCACAGGTAATTTCTCTTCTCCCAACCGAGATTGTATGTTCCACTTCCCTTGGGATCTAAGAGATGATTTTAGTATTAATTGTCGATGAAAAAGGGACGCGTTTTAGATTTGAGGATGTTTTTTTCCTCGTCATCAAAGTTATTGATTCTCTTTTAAGGTGATTGTTGGTTTTTAATCAATCTTAGGCATCAAGTTTTGGTTGCTGGGCTTTCAATACATTGAGGTGGTCATGAGCAATGATTATTTTGGTATATTAGCTGCCGCTCTTTTGGTATGGACTGATCCAAAGGTTATTGATTTGAATCGGTTGTAATCATTCATTCCTATTGATTGGTCTAAACCTTATTTTAGATTTTAACACAAAAAAATAATATATTTTTTTCTCTCACATTCAAATCGAGCAACCCATTTCTACTCTTCCACTTTGGTATGAAATTTTCTCTCCTTGTGTGTTAACTTTTGAACAAGATTTTTATGAAATTTGAAGAAGAGATTCATTTGTGTGCATGAAACTCATGCAAATAATTTTTTTTTCCATTCTCTCTGTGTTCTTTTGTAATGTTATATTTTAATTCATCATTTATCGATATTTATGTCTTTTACATTAGATAAAGTAATATATCTAAAAAAATATATATAATTTTGTTATAAAACATCTTTTTCCGTTGGAAAACACATTTTGTGCCTACTATTTTTATATAATAAATTAAATTTTTTGTTTCTATATTATTTTTATGTATTATTTTTGTTCGGATAACTGAATAATCACTGTAAAAAATAACTTGCAATCACTTGAAATGTCTAAATCTAAGTTTCTCCCCCTTCCTCATTACAAATCGAAATTCCAACTTTAGTATATTTTGAATTTTTATTTAATGGAATATTCTAACAAGTGTATGAGTAGTCATTTGCCATATTTTTTAACAGTCATAGTATTTTCTATAAGTGAACAAAAGAATTATTATAATCTCATTCAGAAACACTAATTTACTTCCTATCACTTTAAATTGTCTCCTGCTACACCTGATATAACGTTTACGATTGAATGTTTGATTATATATATAATTTTTTTATTTATTACTGATAATTAACTTTATCATATTCGCCTACATATAATAATGCCTAATTCTAAATTTGTGCTGACTCCAAATTCCAAATATATTTATATAAATCAAACTTACAAGTTTGCTTTATATATTTTGGACTTGTATGTAATGGTAAAATATAAACATGCATGAGTTATATTGTCTTTGTATGACAATAAAAACACTATAATATTTCTGCTTGGGCTATGCATGTAATGTTTATAATTGAATACTTGGTTATTTATGTTATAATATGTGATTTTTTTTATTTATTATCGATTATTAACATATTGTTTGTCACATTCCCTACATTAAATACGTTAATCTAAGTTTGTGCCCACTTCTAATTGCAAATCATGTCTATATCAACTAAAGTTCCAAGCTTCCTATATTTAGAGTTTGTATGCAATAGATAATTGAAACAAGTGTGTGAGTAGTTAATTATATTATTTTTTAACATATCTATAGTTTTTTTTTTTTTTGGTGTAAGTGAACAAAAAATTTGGTTGTGTTTGTGATATTTACGATTATATATTTGGTTGTTTATGCTATAAGATAAAGAGAGCTTCAATTATTATTGATAATTAGCATGTTGTTTGTCAAATTCCTCTGCATGCAATACATAAATTCAAGTTTGTGCCCATTCCTCATTTCAAGTTTCATATATCTTGATTTTATATGGAATAGAATGAGTTTGAGAGTAGCCATTTATAATATTTTAAAACACAGTTACCATGTTTTTTTTTTTTTTTTTTGTAATTGAACAAGAAAGTCTGCAAGTAGTGAGTTACAATGTTTTGAATATTTTCCTTTACAAGTGAACAAAAATATTGTAACCATTTAAACTGTGACTAACTTTTTATCACCTTAAATCTCCTGGTTTTCCATTTATTATTGATAATTAGCATGTTGTTTGTCACATTCTCCTGCATGAAATGTTAAATCTAAGTTTGTCCACATATCAATTGATATTCCAAGTTTTGTATTTCTTGAGTTTACATATAATGCAAAAGATCAAAACAAGCTGGTGAGTTATTATATATTTTATTTAACAAAATAAAAATAATGTAACATGTTCAAAGATATTGTAACTCTAAATCATCTAAGGTCATGCATGTGATGTTTATGATTGAATGTTTGATTGTTTATGTTAAAATCTGTAAAACTTTTTTTACCATTGATGATTAACATGTTTGTCATGTTCCTTACATGCAATGCCTAAATCTATATTTAAGCTCAGTCCCCATTGTAAATTATGTTCATATCAATTGAAATTTTAAATTTCATATATGTTGAGTTTGTATGTAATGAAAAAAAAAAAAGTAGAAACAAATAGTGATGAAAATGTACATTGACGGAAGTATATTCTGATGGAATCATACGACACAAGTGCCAATGTGGAAGGGGGAGTGGGAAGTTCGACACAAGATGCCGCAGAAAAATTTTATTTACTTCAAAACCAATTTACAAAAAGTCAAGGAAAACATACAATAAAATAAAAATAAGGTAAAAGGTAAAAACGGAGAAACATAACTGTTATAGACAAAATGATATGATAAACATCTCGACGTTATACGATTAACATGTTGACATCAAATGGTCAATATCTCGATATTAGTTAAATATCCAAGTATCGAGTGACTGACATCTTAGTACTAGGTGATAGACATGTGGGTGACACCTCAATGTTAAGTAGTCGATACCCCGACAACATCGGTACTAAGTGATTGACACCTTTGTATCGAGTGATCGATACATGATTGACACCTCGAAGTCAGGTGGCTAGCCCGTTGACATTGGGTAGCCACTATGTGGTGGCTTTGTCTTGTCCCACCAATCAATCAACCCCTACCATGTGATCTACATATGTCAGAACATTATGTCATCCCGAACTCGATGCAGATCAATGATAGTTATACCCAAGATTGGTGCACCATGTTCCCACGAGCAACATATCATCCAGAGATAACGACTTTGATAACCCACTATAAAAGATATTCCACAAGGACATCTCAACATACAATCTGAACTTAGAATAAATTCAATCTATCTGTCTAGCTTACTAATTTAAGCATTAAAGAAACATTATCAAGAGGACTCTGATGTAATTTTGTAGGGTTCAAATCGAGTCGATGATAATTGACTTTATTCAACCTTAAACAACCAAAATTTGACTATTGATTAACATATCTCAAGATATGTTAAATGGGTTGAATCCAAATATCTCAAGAAAGCTTTGCTAGACTATCTCAACCAAACCTGAAGGACCCGAATGGATTGAATCCAATAGTGTCAAATGATATTGTGCTGAACCCCCTAATCCCGATACTTTCAAGACCAACCCCTCTCACTTTTCAAATTCCTAATCATCTACTCTTTGACAACCACCAACCACTTCCTCCCTAATAACCTGCACTATCTACACTTACCACCATCACTATCCTAGTCAAGGATCAGTGAGCTAAGAAGTGACCCAAGGAAATCAAGGTAGTGCTATTGGTTACTCTACCAAAGAAGGTGACACTATCGGTCCAATGAATAGACCCATGGGAGACAACCCCATCTAGAGGCAGCGGAGCCTTTGGATGAATCCCATTAGATCCATATAGACCAAACCAAATTATCAAGATTGGGTCGACATTATTAGATGAAAAGAAAACTATGTTGGTCAACTTCTTATGCATGAATTTTGAAGTGTTTGCTTGGTCACCAAGCAACATGCCCAGGATTAATTAAGGCATACGAAAGTTCAATTCAAATCCACACTAGTAATACAAGAAGTGAGTAAATTATTCGTGAGATTCATTATCCCAAGTGACTCACTAATGCAATTATTGTAAAGAAAAATAATGAAAAATGACATGTGTGTCGATTATACTAATCTTAACAATTAGTTAACTTCACCTCTAACCATGAATCATTAACTTTGATGGATGTATTCTTCGGATGCAACCAGATAAAAATGATACGAGAAGATAAAGTGTGCACATCATTTATCATCGACAAGAGTCTATATTAATTACTATAAAGTGATGCCCTTCGAACTTAAGAATGCTAGAGCTACCTACTAATGAATGGTCAACAAAATATTCCAGTATACATGGATGATATGTTGGTGATGGGTTAGACCGTGGACACCCACTTGGCCAATCTAGGAGAGACATTTGCAACAATTAAGAGGTTCCAAATGCGGCTAAATCACTCAAAGTGCATGTTAGGCATTGGCTCTTGTATGTTCCTCAATTTCATGGTCCATAGCAAGGAACCGTCAAAGTCATTGTATCTCTACCTATCAATAACATCGACAACTATGAGTTTGGTGCTAATCAAAGAGGAGACTCGAATCCAAAGATCGGTGTATTACACCAACCATGTGCTTTAAGATATAGAAACTCAATATCCTAAATTCAAGAAGCTAACTAGGAAGCTTCAATCATATTTCCAAGCTCACCACATTCTTGTATTGACAAACCAACCAAAGCCATAGATTCTCTCAAATTTGGACACTATCGGTACACTCCTTAAATGATAGGTGGAACTCAATAAGTTTGACATATCCTATTATCTATGGACTGTCATCTATTAGAATCATAATGGCACTAAGAAAGGGGGCTGAATTAGTGCTATAGTAATTTTTTATCTGATTTTAAAGTTCGATCGATAAATCTATATTAGAAATATAATTAACCAAAAATACAAGTAAGGGTTGCAAGTAAAGTAAATGAGTAAGCAATAACAAATGAAAAGCAAGAGAAAGAATGCAACTATTTTACAGTGGTTCAGTCTCCCCGTCCTATGTCCATTCCTGATTCCTTTTCCCTCGAGGCAATTGGCTTTTATTATCGATCTTTTTTCTTATTGGGCGAAGATTAGCTACCCTTGTTGTAGCTTTTCTTCTTTTAGTAGGTTTAGGAGAAAACTTTCATACTCACTTTTTTATAAGATCTCTCACCTCCCACAACTTAGAATTACCTCTAAACTCAAGAAGGGGGAAGAGACTCAAACAATGCTCAAAGAGAGAGCTACAACTCTTCACAAACTCCAAAATTGATGCTCCATCATCCAAGTCTTAAAGGGGTATTTATAGACCCCAAAAGGCTTCAAAATAGTCAAAAATTTTAAATCTCAAAAAATTTTCGTGTACAAGCGGTGCTACCGTTAACACCTAGTGATACTACCGCCGTACTTTCAACATTGCAATTTTGAACTTTTGGGCGGTACCACCATCAAAATTTTGAATTCTGAGTGGTACCATTGCCACCCTAGGCGATACCACCACCTACATAGGTGGTACCACCATTGACAATGCTGACAAGCCCTATTTGTGCTTGTCGGTTTACTCAGACAGTACCATTACTTGGGCTTAATAGTACCACCACCCAGGCTTGCTTAAGACCACTATTTTGGCTTTTTAACAGGCCCAATTTGGCCCAGGTCTAAGCACATTAGTTTCTTGATAAGTTAGTATAGTTTTGGCTTAATAACAACTCAATTTGACCCAAAAGATCTCGAATAAGACTTTAATAATCCAACCACATATCCGACATAATTACGAAGCTTTCAGCATGTTGTGTGCCATTCTGGCATATCATCTGATATTTCAGCACTTCGCTCGAACCTCTAGCTTATTATTCTTTCCTTTAGCATATCACCCGATCTATCGGCGTGTCAACTTTCCCACTACATCTAATCTTTTAGCGCAATATGTAATCTTTTTGGCATGATGCCCAAATTTATAGCATAAAGTCCATTCTTTGACAAGTCAACCAATCCTCCAGCTCAACGTCTAATTTTCGACATGATACTTTTCTCGACATAATGTTTGATTCTCCTGCTTTGACAATTGACCCTTGATGGTTCGACTCATTGATCGATGTATTTCTTACGTCACTTATCTCAAAAACATATCAGTCCATTAACTCATCGATTGATTTTATCATCAAAATCTGATATTCAACAAACTCCCCCTTTTTTATGATAACAATCAATTGATAATGGAATTTTAATCAGGCTCCCTCTATCTATATATTATTTTGAAATATAATGAACTCAAATTTAAAAAATAATAACCTTTTAGTGTTAGTATTTCAATTCAAGTCGAAACAATTTTAATCATAAATTATAGTGATTTTCAATAGTAATCATTACAAAAATCATATGCATAATTTTAGTTAAAATATCAAAATAATCATTGCATAAAACATATGCATAATTTTAATTAAAAATATCATAATAATCACGACACAAATCATATGCATCATCATCATCATAGATTAAAATATCATAATCTTCTTTGTTTGACATACACAATTACCATATCATCAAAAAGTAAAGACTTTTTCTCTCTCTCTTTGTCATCAACAAAAATGAGAAATATACAAGCTACTTGGATGGTGATAGTCCAAAATATCTAAACAAAGTATGAAAATATGCATCAAAAGTATCAAGTTGTTTATGAATCTATTGCATCTCAGACAAAATATGGTCTTGACGAAGCTTAATACAATCCAGTCGGGCTATTATAGAATTAGAAGATGAAGAAGGTACTGGATCCATTGGAGATCTCACCTCAAAGGGACTAGTAAAAGGAGAAGGACTGCCCCTATGTATAGGTATTTCTGGTTCAGGCTTAGGTGGAGGAGGATAAGTTCTTCTAGGTAATCTAATCCAAATTCTATTTATTATAGTGCACCTCAATCTTCTTAATAGGTTTCTATTAATGATATTAAATCTATCTAGTTTTATGATTTCTTCATCTAGTGTGATAGCTATATCGTGTGCATATGATAGTCTAATAATCAAGCCACCAAATAGAAGCATCATATTCTTCTCAGATATACCAATTATATTTTGAAGTATTAGATATCCAAAGCAATTATTAAGTCTTGTCATAATTTAATATATAGTGCCTATTTCCAGAGTATTTACTTTATCAAGATGGTATTATTTAGAAAGTAAATACTAATCATGATATGATGAAGTAATTTTATGTTAAATGGTAACAAATGCTCATAACTCTTTGGAACAATAGATAAGTTAGGGTTTCCCAAAAATGTTGCCAATAGCCTCAGAATATATAACCTCGAAAATGGTTGTCCTCTAAAATAGCAATCTCATCTTTTTCTAGTAATTCTTATAAGGTTACAAATTATGTCATCTGTAATAGGTATATGATGCCTTAGAAGATAAGTAGATATCCTATCATGTTCATCTGCATGTAAATTATTATAGAACAATTTAACTAGTCTAGGGTAGATAGATTTACTAATTTGAAAATTTTGAAGGACATTTAAGTTAAAGAATCATTGAATTATATCTAAATCACCCAAATCTTCTAAATCTACATACTTTTGGACAACCCTAGATTCGAAGTTTGAATATCTAAGAGTATGTTCATAGGAGTCGAAAAGAGTGATGTCATAGGTTTCATCTATTCTCCTCTTTCCTTTGTCCCTTAAGGATCTTCTAGGTGCCATAAAGACTACAATATGTATTACCCAACAAAAAGGATAAGATTAATTAATAGATTAAAAATAAGAGGAGGATTTAGATGTTACCCTTGTAGTCTAGCCTTTTTCCAAGTGTATCCTCTTTCTAGATCACCAAGAGGATTGATTGAGTTCTAATCTTGATCCTTAGGCTTATAGAAGGAGAGATGAGAGTCCTTGGACTTTAGAGGGAGAAAGGTTTTTGTTGAGAGATTGGTGGATTCTGAGGAATAGGGTGTTAGGAACGAGTCGGCACTAAGAATGCTTAGTTTGTGTGTCTGATCTTTAGATTGAGATATCAAAGATGCCCTATATGAGTACTTCGCTCTTTGATACCGGACTTATAGGTATGGAGGTTTCGGATATAGCACAACCGGTTATCGAGAGTGGTAGCCAACTTTACGAGGGTAATTGAGTATCAATAGATGATCATCCACTCTCGGTGTTATGAGAGAAATATCATATGTGTTCTTACTCAAGTAAATCCCTAGCTATGGTCATTCAAATTGAGAGAGAAAGAGTTCTCCGAGAGAATCCAATTAGAGCGAGACTCAAGTAGATTCCGTATGGGCTTGACAACATAATGCCCAATATATGATCTTTGGGATATTAGATGGATGAGGAACTATAGATACATAGTAATTGAGAACAAACAGATTCAATGGATTGGATTCCCCTATATCATCTAGGGATTGCGATGTAGTAGCCTAGTATGTTCATAGTCGATAATTCGAGTGAATTATTATAAGAGATGATAATTCACTAAGTCAGAATAAGTTTTGATAGATATGACTCACAGTCAGCTCAATATTGGGCCTAGAAAGTCATACACATATGGTAGGTGTTGTGATAAATAGAGGTTCGAATATGAGATATCCGTTGGAGCCCCTATCGTATTGGATATTCAGTAAGCCCTTGAATTATTGGATCTTGTGGATAAGATCCAATAAGAGCCAATGAAATATTATTGGGTAAAAATCCACTAATTCAAGAGACTTGGGTATTTGGATGGAGATCTAGTACCCAATATGGTAGGATCCATTAGGGTTAAGTTGATATGGACCTCTATAAATAGGAGGAAACAAAAGGGGCATAGGCTATACCCTTTTTAGCTACTACCTCCTATTCTCCTCCCTCCCTCTTCTCCTCAACTGAAATCCTAGTTTGGGGTGTGTGGACAGCAAGAAGGACCAGCTCCTCTTTCATCATGTAGTGCGCGTGGAGAGGAAGATCATGTAGCGATTTGAGGAGCATCTTCATCGCATCTACCATGTGGATCACTACTAGAGAGGAGGATGGTTGACCTTCTTCATCCACTCCTATAGATCTAAGATTTTACATAGATATACGATCTCCCTATATAACAAATCTACCTTAACACATATAGTTTTCGATTTTTGCATTTTGTTTTTATGCACCAATCTTCGTACGACGATAAAATCTTTTTTTTTAATTTAAGATTTTATTTTTCTGTTCTTCCATTACGCATATGATGCTCTATCCAAGTTTTCCAACAAAAAGTACCAAGAGTTCAATGTTATTTAGGTGTGTAAGAACTTTTAAAAGTAGAAAGCCTGGAAAAAAATAGGTGGAGGGGGAAGCCAAGTCCCACCTCTAGTGCATCTGTGCATATATGAAATAGGTGATGCGACTCATAGGGTCAGTCACCTAATCAAGTACCAATTAGCTCAAACTCGATCATGATGTGGTAGACCTCCTATATGGTATATAGGTCAGAGGCCAACTCGATCGAGTCCAAGTCATAAAGACTGTCATAGGTGGCGAAGCCCTACCACTAGATGACTTTTGAGGGGGCAACATCCATCGGAGTGACTAACTCAACTCCCTCTGAGGAAGATAGTTCTACTATTGACACCAAAGGTGGTGATAGGATTAGCGACCTATATGAATCTAGAAAGTTGCTACAGGAGGAAGAAGACATTAACATCTTAGACCTTGGGAGTCAGAAGCAGAATGCAATGTCCTAGAAGCTCTAAAACGTAAGTAATTATGGGGAGCAAAGGTTGACTAGCCCACTATTTATAGGGGTTAAGGGCGACACTTCTTCAGCTTTTATTTAAATCCCAAACGCCTTGAAGGGAGGAGGCGACGTGGCACTATTCGAACTGCGAAGGGACACATGGCATGATATGAACAATCAGAGGGTCATTCATATCATCATTATGATCTCATTGAATCTGCCACAATCTACACAATCACCATGTGGAGGCCTTAGATCTTACTATGTCAACCTTTTTGGACTTATTGGTCTGCTTTCCCTTAATACAGTCCACACAAGTCTTAAAATTAGTAAAATCAAGAGTAAGATCTAAGGCCTTTCATAATGACATCAAGTTGCTCACTGCACACATTCACTGCGCACTAATCTTTCTCTTCCTCCTTTTGCCCTTTCTCTCTCTGTTTCTTTAATTTCTTTGATTTGGGCTCAAACGGCCCAATTTGTCCAAGCCCACGTATGGGCTGGACCCAACAATTCTCCCCCTCCAGCTCATATGGTGGGCTGTACTAAGCCCACTCTTCGCCTACATGCTTCAAGCTTCTCCTTAGGCAAAGATTTTGTCAACATATCTGATCCATTCTCATTAGTATGCACTTTTTCCAACTGTAATTTTTTCATCTCAAGCACATTACAAATCCAGTGATATCTCATATCAATATGCTTGGATCTAAAATGGTATGTTGAATTCTTTGAGAGGTGAATGGCACTCTGACTGTCATAGTAAACAATATATCCTTCCTGTTTCAAGCCCAATTCCTGTAGAAACTTTTTCATCCATAAAGCTTCCTTGCAGGCTTCAGTAATTGCTATGTATTCTGCTTCTGTGGTTGATAGAGCAACACACTTCTGTAACTTAGACTGCCAACAGACTGCTCCTCCTGCAAATGTCATCAAGAATCCCGAAGTGGACTTCTTGGAATCAGTATCACCTGCCATGTCTGCATCCGTATAACCTTCTAACACAGGTTCATTACTGCCAAAACATAAACATGGAAGTACCTCTTAAATATCTTAATATCCATTTCACTGTTGCCCAATGTTCCTTTCTAAGATTAGAGAGAAATCGGCTGACAACTCCAACTGCATGAGCTATATCTGGCCTAGTACAAACCATAGCATACATCAAACTGCCTACTGCAGATGAGTAAGGCACTCTGGACATTTCTTCTTTTTCTTTCTCACTTGTAGGACATTGTTTCGAACTAAGCTTGAAATGGCCTGCAAGTGGAGAACAAACTGCTTTGGCTTTACTCATGTTGAATTTTTCAAGAACCTTTTCAATGTAAGTCTCCTAAGATAGCCAAATCTTCTTTTTCTTCCTATCACGAAGAATCTTCGTGCCAAGTATTTGTTTCATCGATCCCAAGTCTTTTATGGCAAAAGACTTACTCATCTCTCTTTTAAGCTTTCCAATTTTTCTAACATCATGACAAACAATCAGTATATCATCAACATATAGCAGTAAAATAATAAAATCATCTGAAAATTTCTTCATAAACACACAATGATCAGATGTGGTTCTATCATACCCTTGGCTTATCATAAAGGAATCAAACTTCTTATACCACTGTCTAGGTGCCTATTTGAGTCCATATAAGCTTTTCCTAAGCTTACACACCATATTTTCTTTTCCCTTGACTTTGAAACCTTCTGGTTGCTCCATGTAAATTTCTTCTTCTAAGTCACCATAAAGAAATATTGTTTTTACATCAAGTTGCTCAACTTCTAAATTCAAGCGGGCAGCTAAACCAAGAACAACTCGGATAGAGGACATTTTCACAACCGGAGAAAATATTTCTTCAAAGTCAATACCTTTCTTCTGACTGAATCCTTTCACAACTAGTCATGTCTTGTATCTTTGTTGTGAGCTATTATTTTCAGTCTTCAATTTGTAAACCCACTTATTCTTGAGAGCTTTCTTCTCTTCAGGCAATTTTACCAAGTCATAGGTGTGGTTCTCAAACAAGGATCTCATTTCTTCTTGCATGGCTTTAACTCACTCATTCTTATTCTCATGTAGAATAGCTTCTTAGTAAGTTTCTGGCTCTCCCCCGTCAGTAAGCATAACATACTCATATGGAGGATATTTGGTAGATGGTTATCGCTCTCTAGTGGATCTTCTCAATGGAACCTCAACTGGTGGTGGAGGTGTCTATTCAGTTGGTTCAGCATCATCAACTGTAGGTGTATCATCACTGGTATTCTCACTACTATCTTCTTGTTCATCTCCCCCATGATCATCATGAACTACAGATGAAGGAATTTGACCCAAACTCCAAGGAATATAAACAGAGGTTTCTAGCTTCTCAATATTATCACTATCATCAAACAATTGGTCCTCAAGAAACACAACATCTCTGCTTCTAATAATCTTCTTGTTCACTGGATCCCATAATCTGTACCCAAACTCTTCATGACCATATCCCAAGAAGATACATGCTTTTGCTTTACTATCAAGCTTGGACCTCTCATCTTTGGGAATATGAACAAATGCTTTACACCCAAAGACTCTTAAGTGATTATAAGATATATCTTTTCCTCTCCATACTCTCTCTGGAACATCACCTTTCAGAGGAACTGATGGAGAAAGATTTATCAAATCAACTGTAGTTCTCATAGCCTCCCCCCAAAATGACTTTGGTAACTTGGCGTGGGAAAGCATACACCTAATCCTTTCTTCAATGGTTCTATTCATCCTTTCTACCACACCGTTTTGTTGAGGAATTTTAGGAACTGTTTTCTCAAGCCTGATACCATGGAACCTGCAATAATTCTCAAAAGGACCCCTGTACTCGCCACCATTATCTGATCGAATACACTTTAGTTTTCTGTCAGTTTCTCTTTCAACACTGACATGAAACTCCTTGAAAGCATCGAGTACCTGGTCTTTAGATTTCAAAGCAAAAGCCCACATTTTTCTAGAATGATCATAAATAAAAGTAACAAATAAAGAGCACCTCCAAGAGTTCTAGTTTGCATAGTACAAACATCAGTATGAACTAAATCAATAACATCTGATCTTCTAAATGATGGATATGTATGAAATGCAACTCTATGTGTTTTTCCAGTAAAGCAATAATCACAAGATTTAAGAGATGTACCTTGCAACTCTAGTAAGAACTGCTTTCTAGCAAGAGTTTGAAGTCTCTTCTCGCTGATATGTCCAAGCCTCTTATGCCAAAGATCTATACTTTTACCTTTTTGAATTGCATTAATCTCTCCTTTATGTAGTTTAGCTTCCATGACATAAAAAGAGTTAATCTTCTTTCCTTTTGCCACAATTAGAGAACCTTTAGTGAGTTTCCATTTACTTTCACCAAAATAGTGTGCAAAACTCTCATCATCAAGTCTACCTATAGATATCAAGTTAAGACGAATATTTGGAACATGCCTTACATCTTTGAGTATCAATTTTCTCTCAATACTGGTCTCTAAGCAAATATCTCCAATACCCACAATCTTAGATGTACCACTGTTTCCCATTCTAACATTACCAAAATCACCAGCAGTGTAAGATATAAAGAAATCACCATGAGAAGTAACATAAAATTAAGCACCAGAGTCAATTACCCAATTACTGTCCTAAGCTACAAGACTAACACAACCTTCATCACAGACAATAATGATATTACCTTCAGCAACAACTGTATTAGTCTCTTTCTCATTTTTCTTCATTTCATTCTGTTCTCGCTTCCAAAACCTACACTCTTTCTTCATGTGACCTGGCCTGTTACAATGAAAACATTTGATATCTCTTCTAGACTTAGATCTTCCTCTATAACCATGTGGATTTCTACTATGACTTCTTCCACGTCTTTCTTGTTTTTCAGTAACAAATGTACCAGAAGAAGATTCACCATGTTCTTTCCTTTTGGCATCTTCATTTAGCAAACTGTCTTTAACCATATCTATAGTTAGAGTTCCCTCTGGCGTGGAGTTGCAAATAGTCACCACATACGTTTCCTAACTTTCTGGTAAAGAGCTGAGAAGTAATAATCCTTGCATCTTATCATCTATATTCATTTTCATAGCAACCAACTTGTTTGCAAGACTCTGAAATAGGCTTATGTGCTCAACAATGTTACCACCATCTTTATACTTCAAATTTACAAGCCTTCTGAGGAGAGAAATTCTATTTCCTACTATCTTTTTCACAAAGAGATTTTCTAACTTTTGCCAAACAACATCAGCTCTGGTTTCATCTAAAATATGCTCATGCAAGTTTATATTCATCCATCTTCTAATATAGGTAATAGATTTTCTATGTTGAACTTTCCATTCTTCATCGTCCATAGTAGAAGGTTTATCTTTAACCTTGATAGGCTTATACAAATCTTTGCAATATAGCAAATCTTCCATCAGACGCCTCCAAGTGGAATAATTTGATGAGTTCAATTTAATCATACCATCTGACTGCTCCATTTCAATCACACAAGAAAAACTAGCACCAAACAACCTATTGCTCTAATACCACTTGTTGGGAAAAAAACCTATTAAAGCGAAATATTCTTTTCCCTCTTTGTATATCAAAATGGGTTCCTCATTAAAATACCAACTTGATATCTAAATAAAAATATCAACCAGCACAACATAAACAATAGAGCAAATAATCAATCATACAATGAGACCAAATCTTTTAACGTGAAAAACCCTATGGGAAAAACCACGGGACCGTAGTCCACCTCAAACTTTCATTATCAATAATAATGATAACAGGTTTACAGTAGGTCTTCTCTAGAATAACTAGAGGATCAGAATAACATAAGAACATAGATCTTGCATCTAGCATATCGATGGATCTCCTCAATAGAGAATTCTAGATCTCATAGAGTGGATATCGTAGGAAAGTACCTTAGAGAGAGTAAACTGTAGATCAACACCGTTAGGATTATAAAGTTTACTATAAAGATTCTCCATATAAAATTTGAGCCGAAACTGACAACGTTTGGCCACCGATCATCAAACAGAAAACTCAAAAACCTAATCTTTCTCTCATTCTTTCTCTCTCCTCTTTTCTCTGCACTCCACCGCACGCAGCACGCACACTTCACACACGCACGCTGCACACATTCACTACGCACTAATCTTTCTCTTCCTCCTTTTTGTCCTTTCTTTCTCTATTTCTTTAATTTGACTCAATTTGTCCAAGCCCACATATGGGCTGGACCCAACACAACCATCCCTCACCATATAATTTACATCGCATCACAACGTTATGCCATCTTGGACTTGAGACGGACCAAAGATAGTTATACTCGAAATTGGCGCACCATGTTCCCATAAGCAACATACAATCCGAAAGTAATGGCTCTAGGAACCTACTATAAAAAGAGTTCTATAGGTTCTATAGGAGCATTATTAAGAGTGCCTCGATATAGTTTTATAGAGTTCAAATTGAGTGAACGAGGCTGAAGCTAACTTGAAGAAAGGATTAAGCTTGATCTAATTCAGCTTCCACCTCTCACAATCAAAATCTGACTTAATAATTACTTTTAAGGATAAATGTCCGAAGTATGAGGAAGAAACGAAGAGACGTGGAAGAGAAAAAGCATGAACCTAACCGATGATGAGGAGAAAAAGTAAGAACCATGGAGAAGTGGGAAGATAGGAGGAAAGGAGATAACAAAGGCCACGAGATTCGATGGACCAATTGCTTGAATTAATTCACCTTGTGGACGGTTCACAGGGAAAAAAAAAAAAAAAGAGCTATTGAGGATGTTATATAGGGAGGTATTTTGGAGATTAAGAAAAAAGAAGGGTATTATTAGGAAAAATATAAAATGAGGGGTTTTCCAGGAAATCTTTTACCCTAAATAAATTTATATATTATGAAATGTTCAAAGAAAAAATAGTTAGTATGAGTAACGGACAGTATGATATATTTAGAAAATAAAAGAAACTATTAACCAAATATTGGTCTATAATCTATAAACTTGAGCTCATGGGTTGTATTGATATCTAACAACCATGAGATGAATTATTATTTCTGCGACGATCTCTCGTGATTTAGTTAGATTTTGAAGAATGCGGAAATTCCTTCATGAGGAAAATATGGAACATGTGATTTGCACAGTCTCCCATACGAGTAAATAATTTTTAGTTGACTTAATATATAATATGTCAATCTATGACATATGCATCTAATTTTGAGCTTTGAAATCGTGCCATGTCATGTTGGAAGCCGTCCAACAAAAATTATCTTATATCAATGTGTTTTGTGTCTTTTCTTTGTAGGATGCAAACAAAGCTAATATTAATGTAATACTGTCTAACAACTATCAATTTGTTAGAAGTCGATCTAATAGATAATTGGTCTTCATGATTGATATTATGCAAAGTGAGTCACTGTCGCCTTTCTCTCTACCTCTACTTATGACTTTCGCTCGTAAATCATTCTTTGCATCGATCATCCAAGATTGGTATCGATTGATATCTTGAGCACCATTTTACGGGGGCATAACAGAAGATAAGATTTTCTTAATTATAAAAAAATATTTTTATTCTGTTGAAGAAAATCCTATATTTTGATGAGAAAAATTCTTCTTTCTAATCTATAAATAGGAGAGGGACATGTTAATATATTTAAGCTTTTTCACTTCTTCAAGCTTCTTCAATAATTATTCTTATTTTTTATTATTTTCATCATAATATACCTGCTACCCCAATTAATTATTTGATTGCATGGCTGAACCTTTTGAATGGTAGGTGGACTACCGAGTGTCAATATGTCCTTTGCTATAACTCACTCACGTAAGAATAAATCAAATCTTTCATGTATAAACATATCTCTCTCTCTCCTCTCTCTTTTTCTATTGTGATCCTAATTTTTTTTTTTGTAAGAGGTAAGATGAGTACATGAGTACTACCTGTAGGACAGTAGCCATAATGAAAGGATGGTATCAAAAGCTATAAATACAAATAGACCAGAGGTAGATAGTTCATAGCCGATATATATTATAGAAGTCAAAGTAGATAGGAAGACCCTCTCAAGTGGCTGTCCACTAACAATATATGATTGGTAGTCTAATCTAATGAAAGCACCGGCGGTAGTTGTCGATCTTGCCACCTCTAAAATAATTGACAAGTAGTATGAGAATGGCTCCATGTGTAAGGAAATCAGCAGACTTATTGGCTTCACAAGAGGAGGAGAAATGTACTTATTGGAAATAAGTGTAGAGACTTATAATTTTAATGACTATGATCTAACACAATACGTCTACAATGCCTCTACTTAGATCCTAATCTCATTGAAATAGTGCTGATCGACCTTCATTGACCATACCTACACAGAGAAAATTTTAATTTAGAATATCATATTGTGACCAAAACAATCGTACCCCTTGTCATAGGCGAGTCTTAGTTAAGCATGATTCCAAGAATGATTTTGTTAGTACCAATTTTCAACTCCGCGTCATGAGTTCTACCTCACCGGATATGTTTTCCGAAAAGAAATTTTTAATCTTTGAGATGTTTTCTCCTAATCTAATGCATAGGGTCTTTTATTTTTATTTTTATTTTTTTTATAGAGTGTAATTAACCAACATGATTTATATTAAGGTATGCTTCGATGGAATTATGCTAATGCTTAAATTAAAATTTATTTGATATGAAAAAAAATTATTTTGCGTCTCGATCGCAAGGGTGCATCATGAAAACATATGTCATAGCAAAAAGATATATAACTGTGGTTTTTATTGAAGAGACCAGTTTCCTATGATTTTGACTGAATAAAGCCAATAAAAAAAAAGATTTGATATAGCATACTTAATTCGAAGAATATTACGATTCAAATTTAATATTATGCTAACAAATATTACAAGCTTATTTTGACAAATTTGGCTGACTAGAATGCATATGCCCGACTTTGATTAATATGCAATATTGAGGTTTAATCCTCATATGCCACAATCTTGATTCCAAACTGATGATAGACAGCAGAGCGAGACATGCAATGTGGTAAGCGTGACTATGAAATGATATTATCATAGTTTTAATTGTAAATAATATGATCATCTACGTTGTACAAGAACAATAGTCATCCTTCGATTTCGATGACAATCGGATGTATGAGTAAACAACTTGTCTCGATTTGGCCTATTCAGCATAACCCTATGAATCTCATTTTAAAACAAGATATAAAATATACACTAGCATAAACGACATCCGAGTTTTGTGACGCATCAAGTTATTATTAGAGTGGGCAAAGAAGTGCAACAATTGAATGTTTGGGTGTGTCGAATGCATCAGAATTACAATATCTTCTAGCTCTAAAATATGTTAATGAACAGACAGTTTATCAATTGAGAGAGAGAGAGAGAGAGAGAGAGAGAGAGATGGCCAGCAATTTAGGACAGACTTGGGTTGTCTTTTGTTCAAGTCAATGATCATAATTTTGTATTTGTTTCTAGAAAAGAATCTGTCATTGGTCTTCAGGCATATTCTCCTCGAGTAGAAGATTAATCACTGTGTGAATCAATTATCTTATTTTACTTGATGAGGAGGAGGTGTTTTCTGGGCATGTAGTATACCACTGTATACTACATGCCCAGAAAACATTAATTGGGGTAGGTCTTTTCTGGACAAACACTATATTACTTCAATTATTACTAGTAATAATAATAATCATAATTAGTCAGTGTTTACTAAAATAAAAAGAAGAAGAAGAAGAAGAAGAAGTTTCGGATCCAAGCTGTTCTGTCATGGCTGGATTCTTTGTCTTTTGTTCCAAATAATATAAACAAAAGAATCTTATCCTGTTATATTTGTTTGCTGTATAACAACACATTCTACAGCTTCTATTTCAGATGAGTAGCCAATTACTTGCTTTCTTATTATATTTATATATATATATATATATATATATATATATATATATATATATATATATATATATATATTATGGTGACAAACTTGATATTAAATGACTCTCATAAGACTTCATGACATGATCTCAAAGAAACTCCTTCCTCAACATCATCGCACATGGTCATCATGGTCTCGAATCCTTGTCAATATTTCTTATGAAAAATAAATGATAAAGGGTGGAAGAGACAAGCGGTCAGAATTATATATTTTGATAGATGGTGACATAAAAAATGATCCAAAATTGTGCTATGTTAGATGTGGATGGTTACATGTAATCACCTTATATCATATACAACTGAAGGCAAGGTTAAATGCATCACAAGGTTGAGAGCAGTTCTATTTGAAGAGATCACTCAATAATATGCTCCTAATTCAGACTAAAAGGGATGACTCCCCCCATTCATGCTCAAAAGTCTTTGAATGATCTTCTGAGATGAGTCCTATTAAGTAGTTCTTGGAACTATTGAAAGAAAAATGTAACAAATGGAAAGTGGCAAACCAGTGGCACTTTCATCATCGTCAAATATGGAAGGCACTGTCTGTTGAGAAGTAACGATCATGAATGAGGACATCCTCAATCCAAGGAATGTAAGATAGATAGCACTTGGTTATGCAATTATTGCAGTTGTCTTGCCTTTTGTGACCTCTGCAAACTTGTACTTGAGTTGTTGTAATCAAGCTCGGGGAATCTGAACTTGGTTTCTGAACATTTAGCTCATATGAAGTCTCTCCGGTTAGCTTGCAACCCATGAGAAAGAGAGGAGAAAAGGCAGTCCCAATAGCTGGTGTTGGCTTAGCTCAGCTGGAGCCCTACAAGTTATAATAAAGCCAATAAGGAGAGAGAGAGAGAGACATTGCAAGGCTTCTGAAATGGAGATCGCCATCAACCATTGCTTCAGCAGTAGCTACGTGCCGAGTGCTGCTTTCTACTACATGTTTTGCGAGTTGAACCTGCTGCACACTGAATGCAGTGGTGTAACTTCGTGTCGCGTAATCATTGTCTTCCTCCACTTGTTCTGATAAGAACAATGATGGGAGAAGGAAGAGAGAGAGAGAGTAAATGTCGTCGTTGTTCACTGTTGCCCACCACATGTTCTGAAAAGATCAATCGATGATGGAAGAGAGGAAGAGAGAGGAGTGGATGTGGTCAGTGTTCTGCATGCCACAACATTGTCATATATGAAACCTGTGTTGGGGTGGGCAGCTTTATTTATCTTCTTAATTGAAAATAGATTGCTCAATGGTAAATTACTTAAAAGAATAAAAACTTTATATTAGAAAATATTTTTCAAAAAAAATTAATGGCTAGTTGCTTTATAGATGTCTCATGCACCTCAAGTTTTAGCATATAAGTTTATAAATACTTTTACGTTCTTCTAGAGCTTTCTAGACTATTAAAAATATACATCATCTCTTATGGAATCATGTCATAATATATTAAAAAGATGTTGGGTTTGAATTGTAGTTAATTTAAGAGAGAATATTCTTCGTTATATTTTATTATTCTTTCCCAAAAGAGATTGAATTTTTTGAACCAAATAAGTCTTATGATCGCTATTTTTGAATTTTCATTTATTTCATTAACTTTTTTTTTGACTTATTAATAGAAAAATAAAAGAAAAGGAAAAATAATTCCTTTACCGAGAGAGATCTTATTGTTTTATTGATCCCCGGTTCTATCTGCAAGCACACAGCATGGCCGGAAAAGTCCCTACTTCAGTCAACTTCCATTGGATTCAATAAGTTGGGGTAGGTGATGCTGGAAGTGTGATGTATCAAAGGACCAGCCAACAGATGCGATTGCGAATACCTCTAAACATGGTTTCTCGTTAACGCAGATTTAACATATGTGATGAGAGTAATAATTGCGATAAGACTCGCGTGACATCAGCTACCCCGAATGACACCTCCCGCCTCTGTTGACCTGATGAGGCACCCGGTCAAAACGGACCGAAACGCCTACCAATGCGCATTAACACCCTGCTCAGGCTCGATCCCTCACGCCATGCCAATGGCAATGTCAGACGCTACCAGAGGTACGATCCTGCTCCCTGCGGGCAGGCACATCGTGCAATGGTAATTCTCACTATAAAAACCCTCGCGCGTCGAGAAAAAAGAGGGGAGAAAACTTGGCCGAAAAAGAGCGAATCTCCCATGACCACTCACTAACTTGATCGTCGGAGGGGTCGGGCCGAGCTCTCCGACCCGACCTTTGTGCAGGTGCAAAGCCGAAGGTCCCCATCGAATGCGCAGGCGAGAAGTTCTTGCCCGGAGGGAATAGCGACCTCATCCCAATCGGAACACCGTGATCGGCCACCTCAGCAGTCGGAAGGAACGTCCTAGGGAGATCCGTGTCATCCGGATCCGAACCAAGCTGCGTCGGTCCCGAGGCCACAGGTTGTTTACACTAACAATCTGTTGATTTCTTTAGCATGCAATCAAACAATTACAATCCTCTCTAAAGAAAATATAATGACAGCATTCAGTTTGGGATTATGATGGATTAACGACTGTAAAAATAGAGGTTTAGATGCATCATACAAAGAAAACTTTCTGATTCCATTTCTAATGTTGATGCTGTCATGGCCACCCACCTTGTGTTAGAAACTGTGGCTGCCGTATGTGAAGCTGAAGATGATGAACAGTATTGGATAGAGAAAGCTGTAGTATATATGTGAAGCCGAAAACATCACTAGGATAGTTGTTGGGAGTAGCTAATGACCGGTAGCTTGAAGGAACCCATGAAAACTGACATTTGGGAAAGAGGATGATGGTATAGACTGGATTGTGATGGGTAGGGACACTATGAATCAAATGATGGACTTGGATTCTTAATCGGGATCTCTAATGCCATATGGTGGAGTTGGGTTCTTAATAAGGAACTCCGATTGCAGGTGGAAAATAATGCATCCAGTGTGCTTGAGATGTGCTAAACAATTGCGAGCCCCATCAAGCCGTTCTACAATATTATTCTTACAAGTATCATCTGTGACGCTAACAAAGAGGTCAATCGCAATGCTACTAGTGCTATAGATCCACCTTTTTTGTGGCAGAGAGTGATGCCGACTCCTCCTCGTAATTTTGTATCCTTCGATGCAGAGGGTGTTTTTTATGTATCTTTTCTTTGAATAACAAAACTATCCAATTGATTTAACGTTGACAGTACAAGTTGTTAGTGTAAACAACTTTAAGTCGTGGCCTCGGGGCGACGCGGTTGATTCGAGTCCGAATGATGGGGGATCTTCTTGGGATGACCCTTGAGACTGCAGAAGGCCGACTGCGGTGGTCCGATCACGAAGGGGTCACCGTTTCCTCCGGGAGGGGGCTCCTCGCTTGGGCGTTTGGTGGGAGGCCTCCGTCTTCGCACCTGCACACAGGTCGGGTCGGGAGAGCTCAGCCCGACCCCTCCGACGATCAAGTTAGTAAATAGTCGCAGAGGGTTTTTTTTAATCTTTCTCCCTTTCTTTCCTTCCCGTTTAGAACACGAGGGTATTTATAGGGAAGCTTATTGTTTCCTGATGTGCCCGCTTGCAAGGAGTAAGATCGTACTCCTGGTAACGTATGACAGCGGTGTTGGCGTAGCGTGAAGGACCGAGCCTGAGCAGGATGTTAATGTGTCTCGGTCGGTGTTCCAATCTGTTTGACCAGGTGGTATCAGGTCAATCGAGGTATCATCTGAGGCAGCTGACGTCAACCCGAGTCTTATCGTCGTTATGACTGCAAGGAACGATCTGAAGCTGAAACTGGCATTAAGAATAGCCACTGAAGAAGTGTTGGATGGATGGTTGACCATTTTATGCCGGATGTGATGAATACAAGAAGGTCATAATACCGACAAGAAGCCACATTGCTTCGGGAGAGAGGAACGGAGTGAATAGCCAGCCAGCCACCGAGCAGGACACGAGAGAGAAACCTTATCCGGGATAAGATGCTTACTTCAACGGAGGACATGGGTTCTGCACTACACATATGGTGGGTCATGGAAACAGGAGCTCGGAATGTGCAAGGAATGACAAATGGTGCAATGCATCTTTCCGCTTGATTTAACTGTCGTTCCATCACAAGGAACGAGGAGTGATTAATCTTTGGCTTTGTTTCAAGCAAAGATTAATCATGATGAGGATAGTAATTATGATAAGACTCGGCTGACGTCAGCACCTGGTCAATGCAGATCGGAACGTCGATCGAGGCGCATTAACATCCTGCCAAAGCTCAATTCTTCACGTCACACCAACACAAAGTCAGACGCTACCAGCCTGCCCCCTGCAAGCGGGCAGCTCAGGAAGCAGTATGCTTCCCTATAAATACCCTCTCGTTCATTAGAAAAGGGAGGAGGAGACACACAAACACCCTTCTTCATCTGAAACCCCCTCCACATCCGCTAACTTGATCGTCGGAGGGGTCGGGCCAAGAGCCTCGGCTCGACCTTTGTGCAGGTACGAAGTCGAAGATCCCCTCTGGACGCGTAGGCGAGGAGTTCCTGCCCGGAGGAGACGGCTACACCGTCCTGATCGGATACCGCACCCGATCGCCTCAGCGGGCTCGAGGAACGCCCCAGGGAGATCCCCGTCGTTTGGACCCGAACCGAGCCGCGTCGGCCCCGAGGCCACGGCTCAAAATTGTTTCCCACAACAAATCACTCCTTCTTAAGTAAGTGATTAATCTATAAATTTCTTCCTTGAGTGTCCAGAAAGGTTAGGTTTTATCTGGTGAACAGTAAGAGGAAGGAAGTCAAAGAACACCAAATAAAATTAATGCCCTACTTCCTCGAGGCTATCCAATTAATAATGCACACAGCTTAACCACCCACTCTTGTCTCGAGAACAAAGCCTCACTTGCTTTGGAGAGACAAGATCCAGAAAAGCTTCTCTCACCTAAATGCGCAGTGTCATTATACAACTGTAGCACCAAGTCATATACTAACTAGTTTATGAACGTATGGGTCAAAACCCTTTTGCTTTCGCCCACCCTCTACTCCACTATAAGAAAGAAACCAAAGTTGGCCTGTGCTGTCCCCCGTCGCAAAGTCTAAGCACACATCGCTCGTCGCCTCCGCTGCTCCTCGTCTCCTCTCTCGACCGTTCTCCAATTGAACGCAAAAAAGGAGCTTCCGTTTGTGCCTCTTAATGTCTTCCATGGCCAAAGACAAGGAGAAATCCTTCTTGCTTTTCTCTTCCTCTTTCTCTTATAGGGAGGTCAAGCCTTCTTCTCTCCTCCGTCGCTTCCGCTTCGTCGTCTTTGTCGTCCTCTGCTACGTCCTGTGGCTTCGCCTCTTGTTCTTCACCTTCCCACCAGAGTCCTCCTCTTCCTCCGAGCGCTCCGTCGCAGGCGGCCACCGCCACTGCCGGCTCAGCCGCTCGCTGGACGCTTGCCACCCCGACATTGCGCCCTTTTACATACACAGCATCCATCCCCGGTTCAACGCCGCCCTCATGCAGCGCTGCCTCGCCCGCCCCGCTTCCTGCGACGTGTGCCCCCACGTCGGCCATCGCGGACTTGGCCGGCCCCTCCTCCGCCTCCCTCTCCGCGCCGACGATGTGGTGGGCACGTCGTGGTACGCCACCCACCCGCTGGCCGCCGAGATGCTGTTCCACCATCGCGCCGAGCGGCACCCCTGCCGCACCACTGACCCCGAGGCGGCGCTCCTGTTCTACGTCCCGTTCTACGCCGGCCTCCATGCCGCCGCCAACTTCCGGCAGAAGAATCACACCCGCGGCGACGCCCTCGCGGTCGACCTCGCCGCACACCTCTCCTCCCTCCCATCCTTCCGCCGCCACGGCGGCCGCGACCACTTCCTCACCCTCGGCCACGCCTCCTGGAACTTCATGCGCTCCCCGGCCTACCCGGACCTCGGCACCAACCGCCTCCTCCTCCTGCCGGAGGTCGCCAACATGACGGTCCTCACGGTGGAGCGCCACCCATGGGAGGGCCACAACCAGTTCGGCATCCCGTACCCCTCCTACTTCCACCCGCGCACCGCGGCGGAGGTGGCGGAGTGGCAGGCAGAGCTCCGTCGGTTCAGGCGGACGCACCTGTCGGCGTTCGTCGGCGGCCTGCGATCCGACGAGGACAAGGGCTCGATTCGGTCCACCATCATGAACCAGTGCTGGAAATCGAGCCGGTGCATCCCGGTCGATTGCGAAGCGGCTCGGCACGAGTGTGGCGACCCCGACCGAGTCCTCGACGTGATGCGCCGGGCCGAGTTCTGCCTGCAGCCGCCCGGCGAGTCGTTCACCCGGCGGTCCACCTTCGACGCGGTCCTCGCGGGGTGCATCCCGGTGTTCTTCTCAGAGCACGCGGCCTACACGCAGTACGAGTGGTATTTGCCAGGCCGACCTGAGAACTGGTCGGTTCTGCTCCAACGGGACCGATGGGACCGGGTGGAGGAAGAATTGGCCCGGATCCCGAGAGCCGAGGTGGAGAGGATGAGGGAGACGGTGATAGCGCTGATTCCGAGGATGACCTACGCCCACCCGGAGGCGAACCGAAGTGAGCTCGGGTTCCATGACGCCGTCGATGTTGCGCTGGTTGGCCTCACCAGACGGATTCGAGCCTCTCTCCGACGAGAGGGTGGTGTGAAAGCTACGTAAGTATAATGATTGATGGTGTCGATTCAACAGTCAAATGGTGGTGAATGCACGCTCATCAATGTGGACCGTTGGTTGCTGCTGATGGAGGGGCTCGGAGACTTACGAGGAATCAGGAAGAGTGCAAGTTGGGATGCCCGCTTTCGTTTTCCACCTACAATTGAAGATGGTGTTCCTTCTTAATATGAGAAAGAAAACCACTTGATCGATTGCTTGTACACAACGAAACAAGAATTGTTTTCTCAGATCGAAGGAGATGACTTGTTCTACAAGAAAAATATCATGAATTGCTGGGTATGATAAAAGGAGGTTGAGCTGTTTCTCTTTGAAGACATTGCTATCAATCACGAGAAGAGCGCAGGAATCCAACACGAATCATGTTTGTTTATCTTGTATCAGCTACCCACATCTTGCAATGCTAAGTCTGAGAGCACACAAAGAAGCAGCTACCCACATCTTGCAATGCTGTCATTATTGCAAGTGAGAGCACACAAAGAAGCAGCTACCCACATCTTGCAATGCCAAGTCATTATTGCAAGTGAGAGCACACAAAGAAGCAGCAACCCACATCTTGCAATGCTAAGTCAATCACATAGTGTTTATTGCAAATGAGAGCACACAAAGAAGCAGCTACCCACATCTTGCAATGCTAAGTCAATCACATAGTGTTTATTGCAAATGAGAGCACACAAAGAAGCAGCTACCCATATCTTGCAATGCTAAGTCAATCACATAGTGTTTATTGCAAATGAGAGCACACAAAGAAGCAGCTACCCATATCTTGCAATGCTAAGTCAATCACATAGTGTTTATTGCAAATGAGAGCACACAAAGAAGCAGCTACCCATATCTTGCAATGCTAAGTCAATCACATAGTGTTTATTGCAAATGAGAGCATACAAGGAAGGTTTATGAGCTATTGAAGCAACTAAATAAAGTACATAAAGTAATGTGGACAAAGTTGGTAACACAATTGGTGCCTTAAATTGTCAGATAGAAGCAAGACAAACATTTTAATTGCAGAATACTTGAGGCATCTAAAGTATCTTTTTAAGCAAAATGTGAGAAAATAGTGTGATTGAAGTGAAAAAATAAGCATGCCTAGATCTATAGGTCACTTCAAGTAGACAAACTCAAAGCTTTCGTTGATAGGTCCTTAGTAAGTACAATAACCTCAAAAAGGTTTTTTTTTAAGTTATACTAATTAATTGGTGTTATAAAAATTAAGGTGTTGGAGACCAAATTAATTGGCCTACACCCTAGAAAAGTGGTATGATCATGGATCGTAGAGTTAAGTGTTTTATTAAAATAGTTGAAAATGATTTTGATGTTATGAAAGATCTCTTGGGAGGAGGAGACGTAGTTGACAAGTTGGATAGAGTTCGTCTAAATTTCTAAAGAGGGCAAGTTATGCTAAAGTGCTCGGTAAAATCCTTTAAGTAAAGTTAACGTTTCAACCATCAAGGTAGAGGAGGCCATACATGGAACTCCTTGCTCAAGCATAATCCTTCCTTCGATGATCTTGATAACAAAATCACCATCTACAAAATCAGAATAAGGGTCAAAAGATCTATTGTATTCGAGTCACAATGAAGAGGATACTCCCAGTGGTATAAGGTGGGGATGTAATACATCATTTCCCTCACGACACAACAAAGCTACATATCTAAATAGTGGTTGCAAAAGTGATAGTTATTACGGTTTAACAAAAGCTTCTAAAGATAATTTATAATGAATCTATGGATCCAAATACCCTTAAAGTGTCTAAGGTTAAAGCCCTCTCTTAGCCAAGAACTATTATTTGGATCATTGAAGAAAAGAAAAGAAAAGAAAAAAAAATAAACATGCGTTCTCTAACCAATCGGATTCAAAAAGGAGAAATAAACTTGTATTAAAAAAGAAAATACATAAAGAATTATTAAATAAGTGACAAATAGAGCAAAGCTTATGTTAACAGTGTAGAATTTTGTCAAACAAATAGCTATATGGAGGCAATTTCACAAAAAATTTTAGGTAAAGATTTTGATCTTTGGGGCCACCACAAGCTATCACATCGCCTTCCAACTACTCCAAGTTCTATCCTCATATTGTTTACTAGTCTTTACTTATAAAAATTACTTGTAATTAGAGAGCACTTAGGGGAAAGGGTCCAAACCCAAGCATCATCACCGAGAACATGCGACACATAGATGCTAAAAATACAGAATACAATGAGAGGGTGGAAAACCTCTTTGAGTTTTACCAAGTCTCATGATCTATCAGCAATAAGATTAGGAACAATATTCTCAATAATATTAATATTAAAGAATATAGGATAATAATTGATCGGATAGTTACAAATCCAAGGGTTAGTCCATGCTTTGATATGAGAGTCATTCCTAATGATTTTGTACAGCCCACCCTTAGGTGATTTAAAAGATTAAATAACCCTTACTTAGTGTGGGAGATCCTAATGAATATGCTTGGCGTTAAAAGTGACTTTGATTATTTTTATGTCATGAATGCCAAGACCACAACAATTTTAAGATTAGTGATTATGTCTCGACTAATGAGTTTATATTTATTATAATCAGTATTATCATTCTAAAAAATATTTATTATAGCTTTACCCATATTATTAATGATTTTTTTATAGGTCAAAGAATTCATGAGTATGTACAAGAATAAAATTGATAATAGAGTTGATAACTATAGCTTTACCAGCTTAGGAAAGAAGCTCTTTGTACTAACCTTTGATCTTTCTAAGGACCTTGTACACCATCCGACCTTGGTGGCGCTCTTGGATTCTAGTGTGAAAAATAAAAGTAGGAAGCTAAGGGATAGGTCAAGATCTCTCCTTGATACTAAATAGATTGTATATTCTATATTTCATGGGGGAGAACAATATCTGCGAAAATTCTATATTCTATACATATTTCATGTTAGAATATGTGGCCCTTTTTTATAATTGAATAAGATAGAATAGCTAATTGGGTTCCGTTGCGATATTTTAGCCAATAAAGACTAAGTCCACTATTGTTAAGGGTGGTTAGTGTGTTAGCGCGTCACACGTATAGACGCATCTCTCCGTTGAGGAATTCAGTTATTCTCCTCGACTCTCTCCCCCAAAACCCTCTCCCCAAATCCATCAATTTGTGTGATCCTGTGAAAGGATAGGAAGAGAGGAGAAAGGGTCTACGCTTCGCACTCCCTGCAGATTCCGCAGCGCGATCGGATTAAAGACGGAGCGCAGCAATCTTGGATCACGGTGCTGAGCAGATCAAACAAGATCTCTGAACGGATGGCATCAAAAGGTACGCATCGTATATTAGATCTATGTATTGAATTTCAAATCCTGGCATATAGGTTAATTCCGCATTATTGATTTAGCATAATTACAGATTTTTATGCTTACAATTGGTATCAGAGCCCGGTTTTTGAAATCATGCATTAGATCTGTAAATTAATTTACGATGCATGTTTACCTTTATCTTCCAAGAACTGCTAAGCAGTAATGGTCACCGTCGACCTCGCTGCAAATCTGCGATTACGCCGAGTAGCGTACGCATTACAGAACTCGTCCCATATGCGGATATTACAGAACTCGTCCCATATGCGGACATCACAGAACTCGTCCCATATGCGGACATCACAGAACTCCGTCCGTGCGACGGCATCACAGAACTCCGTCCGTGCGACGGCATCACAGAACTCCGTCCGGTCGCGACGGCATCACAGAACCCCGTCCGTGCGACGGCATCACAGAACCCCGGTCGCACACGGCATCACAGAACCTCGGTCGCACACGGCCAGAACCCCGGTCGCACACGGCCAGAACCCGTCCATGCGACGGTCGGCCGCACGCAGGCAGACAGCCCAGGTGGCGGCCATGCGTGAGTAGGCCGTGCACAAGCGGCGGCCGCGTGCTGGCAGCAGCCACCCGCGGGCAGGAACCGCCGCAGCGGCAGTGGCCGCGCATGAGCAGTATGCCCCGCGGCGGCAGCGCCGTGGCGGCAGTGGCCGTGCGCAGACTAGATCTATCGCTGGCAGCCGCGCACAGGCGGTCGCTGGCAGCCGCGTACAGGCGGCAGCCGCGTACAGGCGGCAGCCGCGCACAGGCGGCAACCCGCAGCCGCGTACAGGCGGCAGCCGCGCACAGGCGGCAACCCGCAGCCGCGCACAGGCTGCAACCCGCAGTCGCGTACAGGCGGCCAGGCCGCAGGCAGCAGCGGCAGTGCCGCTCGCGCAGGCGGCGGCGGCGATGGCAGATTAGGGTTGGCATATTTACGTTTTTGTCCTCGAGGCTAGGGTTTTGAAAAATTACAGTTTTACCCTTTGCAAATATCGTAATTACAGTTTATGTTCTGTCAACATATTTACGGTTTTGCCCTCGGGTCTAATTTCTGCCAAATTACAGTTCTGCCATTCGCATATTTTCGATTTTATATCCTATCAAATATTTTCGGTTTTTTATCATTATGAAATTGAGAAATTTAGGTTATATTCTCAATTATAAAATTGATAAATATCATTTATTATAATTATGATTAATTTTAATCATGATTATAATTTTTGATTATTTGATTGGATTTAATTTTGATTAAAAAAAAAAAAACTATAAATTATGGTTTATTTTATGGTTTTCTCATATGAATTATTCATTATATATGTGGTAAATAAAATTAAAATCCAATTATTGTTTTTGGAATTTTTATTTATTTATTCACATGTATATGCTTGAAATTATCATATGAGTTTTATTAAAGTTCAATAATTATTATTGTTATTTATTATTGAATTACTTTTTATTAAAGTTCAATAATTGTTATTGTTATTTATTATTGAACTTCTTAGCATTAAATTTCAATAATTATTATTGTTATTTATTATTGAATTACCTTTTATTAATGTTCAATAATTATTATTGTTATTTATTATTGAACTGTTTTACATTATTATTCAATAATTATTATGGTTATTTTATTATTGAATTGTTTTGCATTATGTTCAATAATTATTGTTGTTATTTATTATTGAATTGTTTTGCATTAGTATTCAATAATTATTATGGTCATTTTATTATTGAATTGCTTAGCAAAAATTAAATAAATTGATGAATATTATTTGTAATTCATTTCCCTAAGTTCTATCTGACTAGTAGCTGCCAAAGTGGCCTAGGATGATAAACTTTTGTGATATGAATTACAATAAAAGTTTTATCATTTATAGGACATTTTTATTTTATATCATGGCATTAGTCTTGTAGCCACCAAAGTGACCTGGACTAATGACTTATAAAATAATATTAAAGAATTAGTCCTAAATAATATTAAAGAAATAATATTCATAATGGCACATATAATTATGAGATTTAGATAATCCCAAAGGAGAATCTAATTCAAATAATTATGTGATGGGGTAGGATGATACTATTTAGATATCCTTGCAGTTTAGGGTTGTATACCCAAAGGTAACAATACCTATTCCTCAAGGATGGTATCAGTCCTCCAAAAATATTCTTGAGTGAACACTAGATATGTCAATATTTCACCCAAAGGTGTAATATAGATGATATCAATAGTTCATCAATTTTTGACAAACTCAAAGCATTAATGTTGTTATATATCTTTTTTGCAGTGGTACTTCCGCATATACACTCATATGCTTCAAGTGTCCCTGTACTTTCTGGATCAAATTATTCAGAATGGTTAGAGCATGTGCAATTCACACTAGGCGTATTAGATCTTGATCTAGCATTACTTGTTGAAAAGCCTGCAGACTTGACTGATGAAAGTACTGCAGAACAAGTTAATGAAATGAAGGCTTGGGAAAGATCTGATAGGCTTAGTTTAATGTTCATAAGAATGACAATTGCAAATAACATAAAGACTTCATTACCGATGGCAACTAGCGCAAAGGAATATTTAAAGGTTATTGAAGACAGATTTAAATCTGCTGATAAGTCATTGGCTGGCACATTGATGAAAGAACTGACTACGGCTCAGTATGATGGTACTCGAGGAATTCAGGATCATATCCTCAATATGGCTGACAAAGCTGCAAAACTTAAAACATTAGGCATGAATGTTGATGAATCCTTCCTTGTGCAATTTATTCTCAATTCTCTTCCTTCTCAGTTTGGCCCATTCAAGATTCATTACAATACAAATAAGGATAAGTGGGACTTGAATGAGTTGACTAGCATGTGTGTTCAGGAAGAATTGAGATTAAGGCAGGAAAATTCATATAATGTCATGACGACTACTCAAGGAGGTGGTAACAAGAAAAGAAAGTTGAAGCATCATCCATCAAAGAGATTTGCTAAGTCTGGAAATGTTAAACAGACTAATGAAAAGAAAGCCTTTACTGTAAAGTGCTTCTTTTGTGGCAAGAAAGGACATGTGAAGAAGGATTGCATTAAACGCAAGACTTGGTTCGAAAAGAAAGGTATTAACTCGACCTTTGTATGTTTCGAATCAAACATTACAGAAGTTCCTTCTAACACTTGGTGGATTGATTCCGGTGCTTCAACTCATGTTACAAATAATATGCAGGGATTCCTTTCAATTCGGAAACCAAAAGAACATGAAAGATTCATCATTATGGGAAATCGTCTTAAAGCGAAAGTGATATCAATGGGAACTTATCGTCTACGCTTAGAGACGGGTCACTTGATGGATCTTGTTGACACATGTTATGTTCCTACAATTTCTAGAAATTTGATTTCTCTTTCTAGAATTGATGAGTTGGGATATTGTATTTCTTTTGGTAGTGGCAAACTCAGCATATTTTACGATTCAATAAAAGTTGGTTCTGGAATTCTGTGTGATGGTTTGTACAGAATTAATTTGGATCTTGAGTTTGCAAAGACACTAATGACCCTGCAATCAAATGTTGGATTGAAACGTAGTTTCAATAATGAAAGATCTTCTATATTGTGGCATAGACGATTGGGGCATATCTCCAAGGAAAGAATTGAAAGATTAGTGAAGGATAATATTTTGGAACATTTAGACTTCACTGATTTTGATATTTGTATAGATTGCATTAAGGGAAAGCAAACTAAACATATAAAGAAAAATGCCACAAGAAGTAAAGAACTCCTTGAGATTATTCATACTGATATCTGCGGACCACTCCATATTCCTTGTTTTAGTGGAGAAAAATATTTCATCACATTTATAGATGATCTGTCCAGATATGGCAAAGTTTATCTAATACATGAAAAGTCTCAAGCCGTTGATACTCTTGAAGTATACATAAATGAGGTTGAGAGACAATTAGATAGAAAAGTTAAAATTGTCAGATCTGACAGAGGTGGTGAATTTTATGGCAGATATGATGGATCTAGTCAGAATATTGGTCCTTTTGCTAGATTCCTGGAACAACGGGGTATTTGTGCTCAATATGCATTACCAGGTGTGCCACAGCAGAACGGTGTTGCTGAAAGGCGAAATCGTACTCTGATGGATATGGTTAGGAGCATGATGAGTTATTCCTCTGTACCTGAGTCGATGTGGGGTGAAGCTCTTAGGACAGCTATGTACATCTTGAACAGGGTTCCTAGCAAGTCAGTTTCATCGACTCCATTTGAGTTATGGACTGGTAGGAAGCCCAGTCTGAGACATCTACATATATGGGGGTGTCCTGCAGAGATAAGAGTATTCAATCCACATGAAAAGAAATTGGATCCAAGAACTATTTCAGGATATTTTATTGGTTATCCAGAAAAATCCAAGGGATACAGATTTTATTGCCCTAATCATAGTATGAGAATAGTAGAATCTGGTAATGCAAAATTCCTAGAAAATGGCGAAATCAGTGGGAGTGAAAAATCTCGAAGGATTAATTTTGATATTGAGGAGATTCAGGTTAATTCTCCCATATCATCTCCTGTCCGAGAGATTGTTGTTCCTCAAATCAATGAGAGTATTGATGAGGGTGAACAACAAAATAACATCCAAGAACTCTCACATGATGTTGATGTCGCCGCTGATGATCTTGTAGAACAATCACAATTGGCAGATTTGAGAAGATCTCAAAGGAAAAGGAAACATGCCATTTCTAATGATTATGTTGTATATCTACAAGAATCAGATTATGATATAGGAATAAAAAGAGACCCCTTATCGTTTTCACAAGCCATAGAAAGTAACGATTCTGAAAAATGGTATGATGCAATGAAAGAAGAGTTAAAATCAATGGTACAGAATGATGTCTGGGATCTCGTTGAATTGCCCAATGATTGTAAAAGAGTCGGTTGTAAATGGGTCTTTAAGACAAAACGTGACTCAACGGGCAATATCGAACGATATAAAGCCAGACTTGTGGCCAAAGGTTTTTCTCAGAAGGAAGGCATCGACTATAATGAGACTTTTTCTCCTGTTTCTAAAAAGGACTCATTGAGAATCGTTATGGCATTAGTAGCTCATTATGATCTTGAGTTGCATCAGATGGATGTGAAAACAGCATTTCTGAATGGGGATCTAGATGAGGAAATCTATATGGAACAACCTGAAGGATTCATAGAAAAGGGAAAAGAAAGTTGGGCTTGTAAACTTAAGAAATCCATTTATGGCCTTAAACAAGCTTCCAGACAATGGTATATAAAGTTTCATAATACCATTACTTCCTTCGGATTTAAGGAAAACACTGTTGATCAGTGTATATACCTGAAGGTAAGTGGGAGCAAGTTTATTATATTGGTCTTATATGTGGATGATATTTTACTTGCCAGTAGTGATCTTGGTTTATTGCACGAAACCAAGATGTTTCTCAACAAGAACTTTAAGATGGTTGATATGAATGAGGCATCCTATGTCATTGGCATTGAGATATTCAGGGATAGATCTCAAGGATTATTAGGATTGTCTCAGAAAGGATATATTGATCGTATCTTGGAGAGATTTAATATGCAGCTTTGCTCAACCAATGATGTGCCTATTACTAAAGGTGAAAATTTCAGTCAAAACCAATGCCCAAGAAATGACTTAGAAAAGAATCAAATGAAGAATATTCCTTATGGATGCGCAGTTGGAAGTCTGTTATATGCTCAAACCTGTACAAGACCAGATATCAGTTTTGCAGTTGCAATGCTGGGAAGATATCAAAGCAACCCAGGAATGGAACATTGGAAAGCTGCAAAGAAAGTAATGAGATATCTACAAGGGACAAAAGATTATATGCTCACATACAGGAGATCTGATCAGCTTGAAGTAACTGGATATTCAGATGCTGATTTTGCAAATTGCCTCGATAGCAGGAAGTCCACTTCAGGATTTGTATTTATGTTAGCTGGTGGGGCAATTTCTTGGAAAAGTGCAAAGCAATCGCTTATTGCATCATCAACAATGGAAGCTGAATTTGTGGCATGCTTTGAGGCCACAAATCAAGCTTTATGGCTGCGAAATTTTATCTCAGGACTTGGTGTGGTCGACTCAATTGCCAAGCCGCTGAAGATATTTTGTGATAACACCGCAGCAGTTTTCTTCTCTAAGAATGGCAAGTACTCTAGTGGTTCCAAGCACATTGAGATAAAGTACTTGGTGGTTAGAGAAAGAGTCCAGAAACAGCAAGTGTCAATTGAGAACTTGAGCACCACTATGATGATTGCTGATCCATTGACAAAAGCCTTACAGTGCAAAATATTCAAAGAACATGTTCTTAGAATGGGGCTTGTGAGCAAGTCATAAAGGATATGGTGATGCATGTTTATGTGGATGCTATTATTGACATTTTACTTAATTAAAGTTATCTGTTTCTGCTATCCTGTTTACATTTATGTTTATGCATATTATGGTTGAATGTAATAACAGGATTGTCTTGACAAGACAAATTACAGGGGTCATTATGGACTATGTTAGGAAAGACTAACAATGTTGTGGTACATAGAAGGGAGTATGACATTGATGAAATACAACCGCTATGACTCGCATTGATAGTTGGACTTAATATAGTATTATTGTGATTATTGGACTTATTGGCTTATTTTTAAAACATGGCCATGTATAAAATGCTTTTCAAAATTAATTTTTTTTGGAATCCAATTAGGTAAAATTGTTTTCAAACAAATTTTGTTTTATTTGTTTTGATTTTGCATCTCTTTTATATCTTATCAATTAATGGGCCAAGTGGGAGAATGTTAGAATATGTGGCCCTTTTTTATAATTGAATAAGATAGAATAGCTAATTGGGTTCCGTTGCGATATTTTAGCCAATAAAGACTAAGTCCACTACGGAACGATTCCTCGGAGATATTCTTGATGGGAGGATATCTTCTGAGATCTCATCTCATCGTAGACCCTCTGCTCTCGCCTATTAAAGGACAGGATCTCTAGGGGTTGTTAAGGGTGGTTAGTGTGTTAGCGCGTCACACGTATAGACGCATCTCTCCGTTGAGGAATTCAGTTATTCTCCTCGACTCTCTCCCCCAAAACCCTCTCCCCAAATCCATCAATTTGTGTGATCCTGTGAAAGGATAGGAAGAGAGGAGAAAGGGTCTACGCTTCGCACTCCCTGCAGATTCCGCAGCGCGATCGGATTAAAGACGGAGCGCAGCAATCTTGGATCACGGTGCTGAGCAGATCAAACAAGATCTCTGAACGGATGGCATCAAAAGGTACGCATCGTATATTAGATCTATGTATTGAATTTCAAATCCTGGCATATAGGTTAATTCCGCATTATTGATTTAGCATAATTACAGATTTTTATGCTTACAGCTAAGGGATAGGTCAAGATCTCTCCTTGATACTAAATAGATTGTATATTCTATATTTCATGGGGGAGAACAATATCTGCGAAAATACATATTAGATTTACCAAGGTTAAGGGCAGAAAGAACACAGTTGAAGGTTTTAGGATTAACCCTAAAGAAAATTATCACATCATCATAAAAAATAAGATAAGAAATCTTAATTCTTTTGATGTTAAAGGGGGTAAATTTATTTAAGTTGATAAGGCCCATGAGAATAGAGTATAGGTTCTACTAGATCAATATATATAGAGAAAAAGATATTATGTATCCTTGGTAGATAGTATGATATCTAGAGAACTAGTTAGAAGGTATCTAATTAATCAGGCAAATAAATATTGGGGAGGACAAGCAAGCTAAAATTCAAGCTATAAAAGGGGTGGAAAGTTCATTAGCTCCATAACCTTCAAATTAATATTCTAAGAAATGCTATCAAAGGCCTTAGTAAGATCGATTTTGAAGATGATAAGAGGGGAGCTACCTTTAGAGTTGGCTATCGAGTGGGCCAACTTATTAGCAATCAAAATATTATTATGGACAGAGTGACCAAATATGAATGCAAATTGCTCCTATTGAACAAGATGGTTGAGGTGGGTTCGAATTTGGTTGTCCAGAATCTTGGAAAGTAACTTGTAGACTATATTATACAATGTAATTGGCCAATCATCCATGAATTTTTTTAAGATTATCTATTTTAGGGATAAAGACTAAGAAAGTTCTACTCGAGCTCTTAGGAAGGCGTTTGAAGTTTTAAAAAAAGTTGAAAGTATTCATGATATTATCTTTGAGAAGGTCCCAATATTTAATAAATAATTCTACATTGAAGCCACTAAGGTCAAAGCTCTTACTTTAGCCTATTTGCTTGAGAGAGATACTAATCTTTAAAAGAGAAAATGTTACACTCAAGAGGGCACTATCGATGTGATTTAAAATGTGAAGAGGGGGAATAAGACCACAATTATTGAAAGTTTTGGAGCTCGAATAAGCCAACTAGCTCAAGTATCAACTAGAAAAATGAGAGCATATCTCATCTTTATTATGGTAAAGGTCCCCACTATCAAGTTTTAAGATGTTAATATAATTCTTATGAATTTTTAGGGTGGCAACTTTGTGAAAAAAAAAAGTATTTTTATCCTTTTAGAGGTTTTATCCTCCGTTTAATATGAAGTTACATATTTAAGATAATAAGTCGAGGCAAAAGAGATTAAAGTGCTTATTATGGTCAAGAATGCCCAAGGAGTCCTTAGTTTTAAGTTCAATAATTTTTTTTTTTTATCTAGACTAGTTTTTTCCAAGTTTTGACCATGCTTTTGGTGCCATTGGAAAAATAGGTGGTAATTATGGGTTAGCCTATGGTGAAAGTCTATAAGAGGGTTAATACCACCCATCCAAGAGAAAGCCACAATGCTACCAAAATGGAGAATGATTAGAAGTAACACAAGTGAGATGTTGGACAAAGATAATATAAAATAAGAAAAACCAATGTTGATTACCGAGAGCATGATCAAACCTAGCAGAGATACGAGAGGAGCCAAATCGATTGTTACACCACATAAAACGACTATCATGAAATCCAAGATCAATAAGACTAGCATTAAAAATGAAAATTTGAAAGTCCAAAATAAAGTTAGAGAGATAAAACAATCTCTATCTCTAAGGTTATCATTGGTAGAAAGAATTACGTTGAAGCCATTGCATAGAAACCATGAAATTGAAATAGAGTTGAGGCCACAAAATAGATTTCATAGAGATCAACGAACAAGGGCTGAAGTGTTGTCATAAATAATGAAAAAGAACAGTAGAGGTGTACTTGGGTTCTCCATAATAAGATTAAGGGACTGATCATTTTTACCAATAGTTATAGCCTTGAATGAGGAGGATATCTAAGCAACTAGGATTCCGCCAAGACGATCGACCACCGGGATGAAATCCCTGCACCAAGCCTTGCCCAACTTAGAAAGGAAGATGTGATTATGTTCCTCATCTAAGCATGTTCAAGGAGAGAGATGATGTTAGGTTGATGCATTTTCATTAGGCCTAGGAGCCATTCTTTTCCTTGATGCTTTAAGGCATCCCTCCAATTCCAGGAGAGAAGAGTCAATAGATTAAGAAGAGGAGTGGTTGAGGGTCTCTACATTTGAAAATTCGACACTAGTATTAGGGTGCAATAGTTATTTCTTCTTGGATCGAAAAGAAGGAAGAAAGTGGGGAAGGAGTCGACTTTAGAGTTCTCCTCTTAGCGTTTATGATCACAAATATACTCATCACACGGTCCATGATCATCCGTCCACACATCATACATCACATGTATAAATAATCATCATATAGGACTATTAGATAATGATAAAAATAATAATCAGCTAAATTTTTTAATTAATTAATATTTTTTGAAATCAGGGACATGTAGGAAAATTTTTAATTCCTAGGGGTATTTTCATAATTTTGAAAAAATGATAGAATTGGAATTTTCTAAAATTCACAGGGGGTAAAACTATCTTTTTGTCCAAGAATACCCGCCCTACTCCCCTGTTGCCGCCACCGCCGCCACCCTACTAGCAACGGCCTGTGCGGCGGGGCAGGGTGCTGCCCTCGCCTACAGGCGGCACGCCCGCTGGCGGCGCTGCCCCTGCAAGTGGGCGCCCACGCGGGAGCCTCAGTAGGTGGTTCTGCCCGCGGGGCAGCGCCCGCAGGCGGTGTTGCCCCTACAAGTGGGCGCCCCTACGGGCGCCGCCGCCTCCGCGGGTGGTTCTGCCCGCGGCGCAACGCCCGCAGGCGGTGTTGTCCCGCCGAGCGACCGCCCCTACGGGGGGGTTTCGCCCTCGAGAGCAACGACGACAAGCGCTGCTGCCTTGCAGCGCCTTACCCCGCGGGAGAAGCGACTGCAGGCGCCTTTGCCTGCGGGCTGCCAGCCCTGCCGGCCGGTTGCTGCAAACGCAGCCCTTGTGTTGGCTGCCTGCGGCCGCGCTGAACGCATGCAAATCGAGGGCAACAACTGTTACTGTCCTTTCTCGCTTTTGCGTCAATGATTTTGATGTCAAAAGTTTCTTCAGAACACAACATACACAGTTCAAAACCAATCTATCGAACGAACAACCTGGCTCTAATACCACTGTTGGGAAATCTTGGGGGCGACATCACATGCGCAGCGGAAGAACAAGAAAATAAAATCCCCTATTCCCAAAGAGATGTTCGTCGTCGTACAAAGATTGGTGCCCAAAATCCGCGAAACTTAAAACTACATATAGAGTAAATTATATTACCTAAGGAGATCGTATATCCCTGTTTCCTTGTAGATTTTTAGGAGAGGGTGAAGGAGGTCAAGCGTCCTCCTCTCTAGCGGTGATCCACACAGTAGGGCTGTGACGACGCTCCTCAAAACTCCAGGCCTACTCTAAGTTGGAGAGGGGGAGGAGGCTCTGAATCCCTCCTATTTATAGAGGCCCCCTGTCAAAACCTAATAGATCCTTCCCTAATGGGTATTCGATCTACATCCAATTACCCAAGTCTTTTCGATTAGTGGATCTCTATCCAATAATCTCTCACGGGCTCTTATTGGATCTCGTCTATGGGATCCAATAATTCAAGGGCTTATTGAATATCCAATAAGACAAGGGCTCTGGCGGATATCTCGTATCCAAACCTCCACTTATCGCAATGCCTACCATATGTGTGTGACCCTCTAGGCCCAATATCGAGCTGGCCGTGAGTCATACCTGTCAAAACTCCTTCTAACTTAGTGAATTATTATCTATCTCTGTAATAATTCACTTGACTCATCGACTACGAACATACTAGGCCACTACGCCGTAGTCCCCAAACGATACAGGGGAATCCAATCCATTGGACCTGTCTATCCTCAGTTACCATGTACCTATAGTTTATCATTCATCTAATATCTCAAAGACCATATATCGAGTATGGTGCTGTCAGACCCATACGGTTTCTACTCGAGTCTCGCTCTAATCAGATTCTCTCGGAGAACTCTTTCTCTCTCAACCCGAATGACCCTAGCTAGAGATTTGTTTGAGCAAGAATACATGGGATATTCCTCTCATGACGCCGAGAGTGGATGATCCTCTATCGACACTCGATAGCCCTCGTAAGGTCGATTGTCACTCATAATGATCAATTGTACTAGATCTGGGATATCCAAACCTATAAGTCTGGTATCAAAGAGTGGAGCACTCATACAAGATATACTTGGTGTCTCAAGTCTAAGGATCAAATACACTACTAGGACTTTGGAATCATTGTCTGACAATAAAGTATCATCAACTATCCAGTATTCCAAAAACAGATCAATCAGTGAACTCATTCTCTAATGAGCACCTGTATTGTATCCATAGTGTCCCTACACGAGCAGCTATGAGACCAGATGCATCCATCATATGGACAGGTATACAGCACACCAGTCTGTCCGGTTATCACGATATCCCTCTCGAGTAACCTATGACCGGGATTATTTAGGATCTGTATTTAAAGGTGAATCGGTCTCATTATTGTGATCTCATCACGATCCGATTCTCATTGCATGGATTTTCCTTATTTCCATGGATTTTGAGCTTTGGAATATTATCAAAAATGGATTTCAAAAATCTTCTCTTCCGATGAGCAAATGAGATAAATCGAAAAAGAAGGTTTTTGCTTTAAACGCAAAGGCTATAAATGCCTTGTTTTGTGCACTTGACAAAAATGAATTTAATTACGTTTCAATTTGTGATTCGACTTTTGATATTTGGAGAACTCTTAAGGTCACTCATGAAGGCACTAGCCGAGTGAAAGTGTCCAAAATCAATATTCTTGTGCATTCTTACGAATTTTTCCAGATGAAAACAAGTGAGTCCATCGGAGACATGTATACCCGTTTCATGGATGTCATCAATGGACTCAAAGCTCTTAGTAAAGGTTTTTCTAACTTTGAACTAATAACTAAAATTTTAAGATCCCTTCCAAAGGTTGGGATCCAAAAGTTACGGCCATTCAAGAGGCCAAGGACCTTAAAACATTTCCTCTCGAAGAACTAATTGGGTCTTTGACGACCTACGAAATGAACAATGTGGCAAAAAGAGAACTCGAGAACAACCTTCCAAAGAATAGGAAGGATTTAGGATATAGAACATTTGAAGACCACTCGAGCATATGCTGGTGAACTTCAACTATAAATGAAAAAAAAATTAAAGAACAAAAAGAACGAAACTACTTTCTTTGAATGCAAGAAGAACAAAAATTAGGATAAATCAAGCTCCTCTAAAGATGAGGAGAAAATCAAGAAAGGCGAGGTGACAAACTACGCCTTAACGACATTCAACGATGAGGTAATCGAAACCCCCTTAATTTATTTTGAAATTACTTAATATTTTCCATGATGTATTTTTTTCTTAGAATAATTATTTTTAAAAATTACATGTTTAAAAAATTAAAAATATAAGAATATGATCATGCTCATAATTTTAAAAATAATAATAAAAATTACATGTTTTATGTTAATGGAATAAAATGTTACATTTAAATCTAATGATCATATGTATATTTTTCTTAAGAAGAAAAAATATGTATCTTGATGATTTTCGATTTTGATTGAAACCATGCTTGATGTCTTAATGAAAATATTAAGAAGTTTCATATCATACTTAATGATGATGTCTGGCTTTTGTATGGAAAACTAAGTATGAAAAGATAGATTCACCTACAAAAGAAAAATGCATGACTACAACAAATAACAAAATGATTTTGGTTGAAAATACCTTATGCTCAATGAAAACATGATTGATGAATATGTTTTATGTTTAATGATTTCTTTGCCTTGAATGTCCTATCATGATGAATATTTTGAAAATAAATGAAATCATGTTTGATTTCAAGTAATGCAAAATGATCATGCTTAATGAGTTTTCTTTCAAATTATGCATAATGATTTTTGTGGTTTATTGGTCTTAATGGTTTTTATGGTGAAATTTATTTTTCAATCCTAAACATTGATGCATGTTTTCATAAATGAAAAAGGCATGCTCAAATGAAATAGTGTAAGTATTGACAATTGTATATTTAATGATGCATAATGATGTAATAAAATATTAAATGTTTTGATACCATGATTGACAATTTTATGCATGAGATTTTAAAGTTATACATGATGATTTTTTGTGATTTATTGATCATGATGATTTTTATGATAAATCTTGCACTTTCATTTTAAAAGATGATATATATTTTGATTTGGCATAAAAAAGATAAAGGCATGCTTGTATGAAATAAACTAAAAAGAGGAAAGCTTTCTCTTTAAAAAATTTAATTTTTCTACTTTATCGATTTTTCTAAAAAGGAGAGATTAATGAACTTATCTATATCCTTGTTATGAATCTCTTGAAAGTGATTTTGATTTGACGATTTAAATTTGAATGAGCTTTATCTTGATTTTTTTTAGATTTATAACTAGAGATTTCTTATGCATCAATCAAGATATTATTTTATTTTTTCTTCTATGGTTCTTTTTGCTAATTACTCAAGAGAAAATAAATGATCAAAATATTGATTTATTGATGAATGTTTGGTACAAACAATCATGAAGTGATAAATGGCTAAAAATGTTGATTTAATGTTTGGTATCATAAATGCTTTATTATCATGCATGCGAGTAATGATGAAGGTTTTGAACATAAATATTTGTATCATTTTTGATAATTTTATATTTTGAAATTATGTATGATAAGTTGAAGTGATGTTGGTTTAAATGTATAAATCAACAATCTTTTTGTCAAATGAATCATGATTTTTGTTAATTCTTGAATTATAACTTGAGTTTTCTTTTTTAATCAAGATCTCTTCTTTGTACTCCTATATTTTTTTTGGTATTTTATTTAAGAGGAGATTTAATATATGAATAATGTCTTTTGGTATTTACATGATCTTATCTCTTGTAACTTAATTTTATTTTTGTATAACTCCTTGTATTCATCACCCAATTAATTTTTCTTGATGAGATGAAATGAATGTGATAAAATAAAAATATGCATCAAATATGGGATTGCAATGTAATTTGACATTTAGATACCATCATAATATGATTTGTTGCTAAAATGATGTATTATAAATATTGATTTAATGTTTGGTATCATAAATGCTTTATTATCAGGAGTAATGATGAAGGTTTTGAACATAAATGTTTGTATCATGTTTAATGATTTTATATTTTGAAATTATGCATGATGAGTTGAAGTGATGTTGGTTTAAATGTATAAATCAACAATTTTTTTATCAAATGAATCATGATTTTTGTTAATTCTTGAATTATAACTTAAGTTTTTTTTTTTAATCAAGATCTCTTCTTTGTACTCCTAGATTTTTTTATATTTTATTTAAGAGGAGATTTAATATATGAATAATGTCTTTTGGTATTTACATGATCTTATCTCTCATGACTTAATTTTATTTTTGTATAACTCCTTGTATTAATCACCCAATTAATTTTTCTTGATGAGATGAAATGAATGTGATGAAATAAAAATATGCATGAAATATGGGATGCAATGTAATTTAACATTTAGATACCATCATAATATGATTTGTTGCTAAAATGATGTATTATAAATGTTGATTTAATGTTTAGTATCATGAATACTTTAAACGATGAATATTTAGTATCATGATCAAAATATTGATAAATGCTTAAAGATTTTAATGCTTAAATATCATGTATGATATGCTCATAATGATGATTGATTTATTTGTATAATGCATGAAAAATGAAATGTATGGTTTTGAAAATATAAATGTTTTAATTTGAAAATAAAATGATACACAAATAAGATTGATACTTAGCTTTGTCATAATTGATGTAAAGGATCTTCCCTTCTTTTTGTCAATGACAAAGGAGGAGAAAGAGTTGCTAATGTGCTATCTTGAATTGATGTAAAGGGTATCTCAAAAAGAAATTAGGTAGCTTGCACAAGTCAAAAAAATTCAAAAACTTGCTTACTTTCTTGTACATCTAAAGAGAAGATGCAAATGTAACACTTGCCAAATTGTTTGCTTGCCTCGTATAAAATATTGTCTCTTGCTAGGTTAGCATTTTGCTAGCTTGCACTTTGGAAAAAAAGCAAAAATATCACTTCTCAAAAGATAAGAAAGAGCTTGCTATCTTGAACATCACGAGCTTGCCTATCTTAAGAAACAAAAATTGCAAAAGTACTATCTTGCCTATCTCAAGAAGTAAAACTTGTAACTTGAATATTGCAATAGGAAGCAAGAATCATGAGCTTACACAAGAAAGCTATCTTGCATTTGCTTTCGAAATTTTTGCAACCTTGTATGTAGTAAAACTTGTATATCGTAAAAATTGCTAGCTTGTAGTCTAAAGAGAAGCAAACATTTGCTATATTAAGAAAAGCAAACATGCTAATCTTGTACATCTTTAATTGCTAGATTGCATGATGATAAAATTTGATACTATGTTTTTCATGCAATGAGTTGAACTTATATCACAAACACTTGATTGTGGTACTTCTCCTTTTTATTGATGATAAAATGGGAGAAGTATGTTGATTATATGTCATGATTTTATTATGACAGGTTGCTTAGATTTTTGAATCCAAGAGTTTCTATCAATATGGTATATTGATAGGGGGAGTTTGTTTAAACTCCGGGAGTTAAGGTTAACTCCGTCGTCAATTGGTTGTCATCATAAAAAAGGGGGAGATTGTTGAATCTCAAATTTTGATGATGAAACTAATCAATATGTGTTTATATTTTAATCTGTGTTTTGAGTGACGTAGGATGCCTCGATCAGGATGAGATAATTAAAGTAAAAAAAATCATGTTGGGCCGGAGGAACATGTCAAAAGATTGGACATCGGGCCGGTGGATCGGTCGACGTATCAACAGAATGCTTCGAGCCGTGGATTTGGGCATCGGGCCAAGAAGAGCGAACATTGCGCCAAGGATATCGGAGTTGCGGAGTCAACTAGCCGATTGGGCAATAGGCTGCAGGAGAGGACGATGCGCTGAAGAATCGGACGAAGAGTCGAGGGACCAATGACATACCTAACAACTTGATTAGATGTTTAGGATTAATTGTTTAGATCGAAGTGTGTTTTACATGTGCAGGATTAACTATGATAGCAAGACATGAAGCAAAATGAAGTATCGGAGTCAAGTTTGATGGGTGTTCGAGAGTCCGTCGAAAGTCCGAAGAATCATCGGAAGTGCTGCCGGAACCAACCGAGAAAGAATCAGGGACTTACTAAAGTTTTCGAAAGTCCGCTAGAAAGATCGTCGAAGGTTCGTGGAGATCATCGAGAAGGTTCGGATACTTGCCAAAGACTCGTTGAACTTGCTACAAGACCGGGAGCCTGTTGGGAGTCCGTCAGAAGAAATCCGAGGGTGTATCAGAAGTCCACCGGAAGTTCAGCGGAAAGCTTGCTAGAAGGAAACTTGACGTTGCCGGTTAAATATTTGCTTAGGGCTATGTCTTAATTTCGTAGTTTATATATAATTTGGGTTAGGATTAAGGATTAATCCTATAAACCGGTTAGGGGCCAATTGGGCCCGAGTTTGGATTGGTTTGGGCCAAGTTTAGAGCTCAACTAGTCCGCTAGAAAGATCGTCGAAGGTTCGTGGAGATCATCGAGAAGGTTCGGATACTTGCCAAAGACTCGTTGAACTTGCTACAAGACCGGGAGCCTGTTGGGAGTCCGTCAGAAGAAATCCGAGGGTGTATCAGAAGTCCACCGGAAGTTCAGCGGAAAGCTTGCTAGAAGGAAACTTGACGTTACCGGTTAAATATTTGCTTAGGGCTATGTCTTAATTTCGTAGTTTATATATAATTTGGGTTAGGATTAAGGATTAATCCTATAAACCGGTTAGGGGCCAATTGGGCCCGAGTTTGGATTTGTTTGGGCCAAGTTTAGAGCTCAACTAGTAAGCTGAAATAGTCCAGGCAGTAGCACAGCACAAAACCCGAAAGGTCGAGCGGTGGCACCACCCAGAACCCAAGAGTTCTAGCGGTGGCACCGCTAGTACACTATCAATGTGAAATTGACAAGTGGTGGCACCACTAGTACACTGTCTGTTAGACACTAACAAGCGGTGGCACCGCCACCGACAGGTGGTGGCACCACCAAAACCAGAAAACCCAAAAGTAATTCAAATTTAGAGTCCAAATTTGAATCCTCTTGGGGCCTTTAAATATCCCTCAATTCTCAGCAGAGAAAACACCTTTTTGAGTAGTTAGAAAGTGAGAAAAAGCTCTAGCAAAGTCTTGTTTTCAATAGCTTAAGTGTTCACCTCCCTCTTTCTCTTTGAAAAAAATCTGTAAGAGTGTGAATCACTTGTAAGAAGGTTGTAAGAGGGGTATTTGGTCCTTCCCTTTCAAAGTGATTTGCTAGTGAAAGTTGAGAGTCTCATCGAAGAAGGCTTCGAAAGTGGATGTAGGTCATTTGACCGAACTACTATACATCATGGTGTTCCTTGAATGTGTGAGTGTTTAATTTTCTAAACCATTTCTCTACTTAGCTGCAAATCATTTGGTTTTCATCTCCTTACTCTTGACTATCTTTACTCGAGCTATTTTAGCTAAGTCATCCTTCGTCGAATCGAAATCTCTACACATTTACAAAATCGATTTTAAACTTACGAGTTTTAATCCGCTGCAATAATTCCCCCTCCCCTCTTAGTGCCTCTCCGATTCTAACATATAGGCGAAGAGCGAGCTTGGTACAGCCCACCATATGAGTTGGAGGGAGAGAATCGTTGGGTCTAGCCTATATGTGGGCTTAGACAATTGGGCCTATTGAGCCCAAAATATTAATAAAAAAAAAATTAATAAGGGTGCAACATGTGGGTAGGGAACACAACGTGGAGCGAACGATGGCGCAAAGAAAAGAGGAGAGAGAAAGTAAGGTTTTTGAGTTTTTTACTTGACGATCGGTGGGCAAACGTTGTCAATTTTGACCAAAATTTTATGTGGAGAATCATTATAGTAAAATCTACAATCCTAACGGTGTTGATCTATAGTTTATCCTCTCTGAGGTACTTTCCTACTATATCTACTTTGTGAGACCTAGAATTATTTAACGAGGAGATCTATCTCGTGATGATATGCTATTCTTGAGCAGATATATGTTCTTGATGTTATTGTGATCCTCTGGTTATTCTAGAGAAGTTTTACTGTAAACTTGTTATCATTACTATTATTGATAGTGGAAGTTTGAGGTGGACTACTGTCACGGACTTAGCTGGTTTTTCCTAAGTCGTGCGGCACCCTTGCGCGTCCGTCCGCGAAGGTCAGCCTCCCCGAAGCCTCCCATTGTCCCTTAGGACCAACAAAAGAGAGAACGGGTTAGAGAGAACGCCTCAATCGGGATCCACAAGCAAACATCTCCGAAAAATACTTCATAGACAATGCAAATTACAAACAGACTTTTACAAGCTCTGAACAATGGCACAACAAAGGGTAAAATGGTCAATTATAGATCGAAAAGCTCTCGCACGTGTCCACATGACACAACCTTTATTTACAAGCCTAAAGAGGCCACCAACCTAACTAAAATGGGACTATTATGCCTTCGGCCGCCCCTCTATATGTTGTACAAGGCATGAACATGCCAAAAGACACGGACATACATAAGCATTACGTCAAACACCCTGTTTCGAAGTTTGTCCGTGACATTCTCCCCCACTTATTCCTTCGACGTCCTCGTCGAAGCCTTTGTGAACACTGCAACTCTTCGCCTTTGCTGAGTCTTCAATCTTCTGCTCCAGCTGCAATGCGCCTCCTGGCTCCCAACTGCTCTCCGCTGCTGTTTTTGAGTAGTCGAACCTTTGATCCGCCATACTGCTTCAACTCGCCAATGACTCTAACTCTGGTGTGGGGTTGGCTGAGTTGTGTTGATCCTCGTTGATTCTTGCGGATCCACCAAATGAAGGAAAAGACCATCCTTACTGCGCCAGTCTCTCAAAATTTTCACATGCTGCTTGAACTGGGTGGATGCTTGTTGGAGCTTTAACGAGCATCGCCTCGCAAACTTCTGAAGTTTTGGGTCCTTCCTCCACAAAATCTGCTCATTGACTCTTCTTATAGTTAGTTGTCACATCCAAGTAGGTTCGCATCACTTCCTCTTTCGATTGGCATTTCGTTGGGAAATGAGGCGGACAATCTACTCTCAGTAGCACTGATCACCGTTGGTGAGGATTTGACAACTATTGTCTTCCATTATCTTCGAAGGGTCTTTGAACTTATGCAGAGCTCCTCTGCTGGATAGATAAGAGAATTGGGGTACTCGATTTCGCCCATTCTCTTAAGAGTTGAGAAGGCAAAGGTTACTTGACTTCGCCCGCCTCCTCGAGGTTGTACTTCATACATCGAGCTGGTTACTAGCCTTCACCTGCTCTTTGCTCACACTTCTGAAGCACTTGAAGTGTTTGCACTCCTCGCGTTGAGTTAGCTACTGTGATTCACCTTCTCAATGCCATCGAACTTCTTGAATGCGGGAAGTTTTCACCCCAACTTGGAGTAATTCTCTGATAGATGAGGTCGCCTCTGGGATTGTACCGTCTTCTCCATCAACCCTGCCGCCTACTCCACTGAGTAGCAAAGGTACAGTACCGCGTACTGCCTGCTTCGTTCCTTGGTCGTGCACTCTTGCATGACCCGAAGTCCTTCACTTACGGCTATCTTGATGAGAAACTTGTTGACACCAGTCTTACGAAGTTTCTTGGCCTCTGCCCTTCAGCCTTGTCTCGGTACTTGGAGATTGCCTCTATATACTCCACCTCCTCGGCCCCTTTCACGACCAAGCGCTCTCCCTCCGTGAGAGCAAGTGATCAATGACTTTCACGGAAGTCCCGCCTCTGCGGTACCATGGCGCTGCCATGCCCATGGCCCAACTATCCGTCGCCTCGCATCTGCATCCCTTTTCTTCACAATCAATAGATATGTCTCCGTGACACTCTTCCGAGTTCACCTCCATTCTAACTGATTGCTTGACTTTGGGTAGCTAAGTCCCTCTGGACTCGTCGTTGCTTCCTCGCCCCTTTCGACTCCCTGCTTCAACACCTCTGTGTTCTCCAAGCAGTCTGTTTGGTCGATGGAAAGACAGACTGCAACTCCCATGCATGGCCTCTGCCATCACGTTGTAGGGTTTGCACCGCTTCTGTTCTCCTTAGCTTCCTTGGTAGCAACGTTCGCTTACTCGACCTTGTCCTCTGACTTGCCGGGCTCCCTTAAGCGAATATGAGCTCTGGAGCAGTCCAACTCTCCAGCTGCTTCGATCATACCTCTGCATGATCAAGTTCCTCCCATGGAACTCCCTGGTACTTGCATTCGAACTTTTCCCTTGGTGGAACCCAGCCCCCATATGCTGATGACCAAGGTTTTCATCCGATGTAAAATTCGATGCACGCACGGAAGACCCGCCTCTGCGGTACCATGGCCTTCACTCCTTGAATCCATAGCCTTTCTTGCCATCGTGTTGTTCACCGAAGTGGAGCTCCTAGTAGCTCCCGATCATACCTCCATATGATCTCATCCCTCACGGGACTGTCGTGTGTATCGCATTACCCACGAACTGTTCCACCACGATCCGCTGCACCATGTCGCCTCCTGGTGACATCTCCATTGCATTCTGATCCTTGTGGAATAAACTCGAATTGTGAACCCTCCATGTGTGGCCTCTGCCAATACATCGCAGGGTCTCTTCCACCTTCGATTTTGTTCGCTCCTTTGGCAATCGACCTTCATCCACCCACTCCTGGGTCACACCTAGATGAAGCACCGCTCTAGGATAGTCCGTCGCCTAGTAGCCCTCGAAGTCCACCGACTTCACTGTAATTTGTGCACCATTGCCTGGATCCTGAGCCTTTGCCCCTACCAGCACAATCTCCGCTGCGCACCGCTTCCTTCATGGCAACTTGAATGGCAACACTGTGGCATATTCTTCAAGAGTACCCGCCTCTGCGTCCTGTTGCCTCGTGCTAAGGCCTTCTGAACCCAACTTCGCCTCCGCAAATTGAGTCGCCTTAGTTCTTCCATCAAATGCTCCTCCAAGATAAGGTGCATATGCCCAGAAGCTCCCTTCGTCTTCGACACCATGCAAGATGAGTCCACTCCGACAGAATGAATGACCCATGGAACAACATGATCCCGCTCTTGCCTCTACAAGAGTTTATGTCCTTGACCTCTGTCCAAGGAAAGCACTGTGCCTCTGCTCTATGTTCCAACTTCTATGCTTGCTCCCTTCATGCGGCTTGGGTACTTCGCCAAGTTACACCCAAGTTGCTCCGCTCATCGTTTTTGCATTGAGTCGATGGTGGCCCTCGCGCTCACCATTCCACGGGTCAGCCCTCCCTTGAGTCCGATCTCCACATCGACTCCAAGTGTGCCTTCATTTAAGTTGCTTTGGGTCGCTCCCCCACTTGATCTCGCAATGCATCCACCAATGCATTCTCTCAAGCGAGATCATGCGACGACTCCTCGCCGCTTGCTCAGTCCATCGAGCTTCGTGGAGTTGTTGTTTGTTGAGGTACTCCTCCTCAACATGCAAGGTCCGTCTCACATGATTCTCCCTTTGGAGAGCCGGGACTTATCCCTCTTGGATAACTGTCCCATTGGAGTAACATCTCTCTTCGTTTCGAAGACCACCATCCCCTTGGACTACTCCGATCTGCTGAACAAACTGTGCATTATTCTGCCTCCTGCAAACGCACTTGCTAGATTGCGACTCCCCGTCAATACAACCCCCGCTGCACCCCTCAGGGCCTAGCAACATGCTGAACTCATTGCACACTTTAGCTCCTACGGACGTATCCTTCACATGCCGAAGAGAAAGTTTCAATGCTCCATGGCGCCGAGTCTCGGTCACCTTGGGATGGCCGCGAACACTCCATCGTTCGCATACAAGCCCATGCATGAGTACCGAATTCTTTAAGTTAGCAATTTCCCTCACCTCTGTGAGCTTTGCACAACTCTTTCGATCGCTGAACAACTCATTCCACCTTGCATGGTCTCATTCTTGCCAAGCGCCTCGCTTGCCTAGAGTACCATCAAGTATGGTTGTCAACGTTGAGCCATAGCTCAAACTCAACCATCCCAACCTTTGTGCGCTCCACATTCTTCCAAGCTTGTCTGTTCTCGTGGTGCCTCTTGCGCGAAGGGTTGGCCATTCCTCTGAATGCCAATGTCAGATGCCCGCTCCTCTGAGCGACTCCTTTTCCCTACATCTCCATGTCCGTTTTCCCCCAAACGGTCACGCGTGTGCTGACTGCCCTCGACGCAGCCCCGTTTGGTCCCCCACGTTTGCATGCTAAGTGTTTCTATGAGTGCTTGAACCGCTCTGATACCATGTGTCACGGACTTATCTGCTTTTGCCTAAGTCGTGCGGCACCCTTGCGCGTCCGTCCGCAAAGGTCAGCCTCCCCGAAGCCTCCCATTGTCCCTTAGGACCAACAAAAGAGAGAACGGGTTAGAGAGAACGCCTCAATCGGGATCCACAAGCAAACATCTCCGAAAAACACTTCATAGACAATGCAAATTACAAACAGACTTTTACAAGCTCTGAACAGTGGCACAACAAAGGGTAAAATGGTCCATTATAGACCGAAAAGCTCTCGCACGTGTCCACATGACACAACCTTTATTTACAAGCCTAAAGAGGCCACCAACCCAACTAAAATGGGACTATTATGCCTTCGGCCGCCCCTCTACATGTTGTACAAGGCATGAACATGCCAAAAGACACGGACATACATAAGCATTACGTCAAACACCCTGTTTCGAAGTTTGTCCGTGATACTACGGCCCCATGGTTTTTCCCACATTAGGTTTTCCACGTTAAAAAATTTGGTCTTACTATATGATTGATTTATTGCTCTATTGTTTATGCTATGATGGTTGATATTAGCATTTTGATATCAAATTAGTATTTTGATTAGGAACTCATTTTGATATAGGAAAATGAATTATTCTGTTTTAACAAGTTTTTCTCAACAATTTTTGTTCTTCCAATGGAATGCATAGTAAAATTAAGAAATTAAAACATTTTTAATTAAAATTACTTGTTTATAATTTTTAAAAAAATATAATTATATATAAATATAATTGTTATGGTTATTATAAAACTTATTCGAAGAGATGAAATCAAATGGAGATCTATCCTTTTCATCATAGGTTGAATTGATCAAAAGAAGAATTAAATTATGAACAAACTAGGTTGCAAACTAGGTTGAGACTATAGTAAGTGATGAAAATTTTCTTTTTCCTAATAAGTATAAAAGTCCCACCTACCTTATGGTTGGTGGTGATCGTATATTTTTTTTATCTTTTATTTTGTTCCCCTTCACCTTTGTTTTGGGAGATATTAATCTTAGCCGGAATGATATATCTATAGATCCACATTTCTTCCATAAGAATATAATTATATATATATATATTCATAATTAAAGGTTAAAAAAACTAATTCATATTGATATCCTTGAAAATATATCAATCTAATACAAATTGATGAGAGATATTTCAGATTTGTATGTTTTTTCTCATCTAAACTAATTATTCATAATCGTGTTGTATTTAGAAGGACGAATACAAAAGTTAAGGGTAAATATGGAATTTTATAACTCTCCCCCCCTTCAGCACGCATAAATGGGCCCATCAGAAGAAGCCCGCATCATTCGAGACGCAACCACGACCGTCCGATCCGTTGATCTTTGCTGGTGGCTGTCATATTTAACACCCCCATCTCCGAAACAGCCATTAGGGTTTCCCGCAGTTGGGGTTGGCTGCTCTTAGTCGGCGCATCGGTCGCGGGCACCCTCATCGGCGGAGATGGTGAAGGGGCGGCAAGGCGAGCGCGTCAGGTGCAATCCGATTTGCTCTTCGAAACCCGATCCTCTTTCTTCTCTCCATTTCGATTTCATCAAGTTGATCTCTTATTGCTTGCGCTGTCGTTTGATCTCGATTGCAGGCTGTACGTCCGCGGGACGATCCTCGGATACAAGAGGCAAGTCGAGTTCTTCTCGGGAGTCGAATTTGTTCCTCGTTGTTAGTTGGACTTGTGTTCTTTTTCTTCTGTGAGAATTGATGAGGATGTATGGATCAGGTCGAAGTCGAACCAGTACGAGAACACATCGCTGGTCCAGATCGAGGGGGTGAACACCAAGGAGGAAGTCGCTTGGTACTGCGGCAAGAGGATGGCGTACATCTACAAGGCGAAGACGAAGACCAAGGGGACGCGGTACCGGTGCATCTGGGGTAAGGTCGCACGCCCCCACGGCAACAGTGGCGTCATCCGCGCTAAGTTTAAATCCAATCTCCCGCCTAAATCCATGGTGAGGCTCGAGTCCCTGCGTTAATTCGTACTCCAAAGATCACATTTTTGCTTAGGTTTTCCCTCGTCTTTGTATCTGCAGGGTGGAACGGTCAGGGTTTTCATGTACCCCAGCAACATTTGAGGAGGTGAGCTTTTACTGTCACCTTTTATGAAGAATGTCTTTTCGAGAAATGTACTTGTTTGGTTCTATTTTCTTATTGTTCTCTTGTTACGGAGAATGTCTTTTCGAGAAATGTCACTTGCTTAATGTAGAACATTAGAAACATCTTTTGAAGTTCCAAACAGATTCTAATGTCGATAGAGGATTATTTGCTTTTGATATCATGAGAGAAATAATCTGTGTGTTATTGTTCAAATAAATCCTTAGTCAATGTCATTCAGATTGAGAGAGAAAGAGTTCTCTTGGAGAATCCGATTAGAGCGAGACTCGAGGAGAAACCGTATGGGCCTGATAGCATCATGCTCGCTACATGGTCTCTGGGATATTAGATGGATGATAGATTATAGGTATACGATAACTAAGGACAGATAGGTTCAAAGGATTGGATTCCCTTGTATCGTTTGAGGACTATGGCGTAATGGTCTAGTACGTCCGTAGTCGAGTCGAGTGAATTATTATAGAGATAATAAGTCACTGTGTCAAAAGGAGTTCTGATAAATATGACTCACAACCAGCTCGATATTGGGCTTAGAGGGTCATACACATATGGTAAGTGTTGCGACGAGTAAATATTCAGATATGAGATATCCGTTGGAGCCCTTATCTTATTGGATATCCAATAAGCTTCTGTATTATTGGATCCCATAGATGAGATCCAATAAAGGCTAATAAAAGATTATTGGGTAAAGACCCATTAATCTAATAGGCTTGGGTAAATGGATGAAGATCCAGTACCTAATAGGGTATGATCCATTAGGATTAACTAGGGGTCTTTATAAATAGGAAGGAACTAAAGGCTCATATGCTAGGGCTTCTTAGTAGTCTCCTCCTATTCCCCTCTCCCCTTTCTCCTCCTCAGATAGTAAGTCTTGAGTTTTGAGGAGCGTCGTCGTAGTCCTACTGTGTGGATCATCGCTAGAGAGGAGAACTCTTGACTTCCATCATCCACTCTTACAGATCTGTAAGGATTTAAGGATATACAATCTCCCTAGGTAATACAAATGTTTTGCACGTGGTTTTCAGTTTTACGAATTTTACGTATCAATCTTCGCACGATGATGAACACCTTTTGGGAAATTTAAGATTTTTGTTTTCTGTTCTTCCGTTGCGTATGTGATGTCGCCTTTAGAATTCCTAACAGTGGTATCATAGTCAGGTTATTCGTGTAAATGATTGGTTTTGAACTACGTGTATTGTGTTTTGGAGAAGCTTTTTGCGTCAAAATCATTGACGCAAAAGCGAGAAATGATAGAAACTATTGCTGCCCTTGTTGCTCTCGCAGATGGCTGCAGTAGGCTTGCTGCTGGCGACTGGCAGCATGATTAGATTTTATTTTGGATATTCCTATTATAGAGTCCATTAATAAAGCACAAAATTGTTAGTGGGACACATTGCCGGTCTTGGAAACAAGAACATTGCCTAGACCCCACATTGGGTTTGATGTTTGCATTCTGTACATCTGTGTTTGAATTTTTAAAGTTCAGACTCTAGCACCTTAACTGTTACTATTATATAAAATAACTATAACTAAAAATAATTAGATTCTGTTTTGGATATTCCTATTCTGGAGTTCATTAGTAAAGCACAAAATTGTTAATTGCACTAAATAAAAGCAGTTATGTTTTGTGCATTTCTTGTTTTACCTATTGAAATTTATAATCATTGGCTTGGTAAGACCAATTATCTTGCCCAAGCACTAATCAATCTCAGTGATTCAATGACTCATGATCTAAAATAGTGAACCAACTTTCTCGATTGTGAGTTATTTTGTTAATGTAGACTGACCACCGTCGTTTACCATGAACCAGGATATGTGAATCCATAGCCATATCACAACTCTGAATGTTCATTAACCAGTTACACGTTACCTTGGTTACGAATGATTGTGCCTGATTAAGAGCATAAGCTGTCAGAACAGTATTAAAAAAATATAGGATGCATCATTCTGAAATCATTAATTATCAATTTGAAGGGAAGATTGTTACATCCAAATAAACGATAAGAGACCAAGTTGTTTAAGTTAAACAATTTTTACTAGTCAACACTGGAGATTTTCACATCAAAGAGTCATCATTCCTTTGTTCTTGTTGAACTAATGTATGCTCTTCCATAATAAATAAGCATATAATTTTCACTTAAAAACATATTTGTTTCAAAAGCATACTATATTTCTTATATGTGATGCATGGTTCTTGCATAAAATAAAGATCCATACAAGAAGAAAGATGGATAATTAAGAAATCAAGAATTTAGATTGCTTATGCGAGAAAAATTGCAAAACTCGATACTTTTCTGCATATAGATGCCTGTGTTGCTAAACATGCCGAGAGTTTGATTGCCTAGTTATGACTCTTGTATACTTTGAATTGCTTTTGTAACGCTCCAGCTTTGTCTTTTTCTTGATCAGGTGAGTCAATGCTGCAGTGCAGATGCTTTTGGGCATTTGTATCTGAGATTTTAAGGTGGATTGAAGCTAAATTGTGTTCCTTGATACTAAAAGTAGCTTGACTAGTTATGATACTTTATTTGGACTACTTACTACTCGTGTTAGTTTTGGGGGTTAATTTGCTCTTTGAACTTAAATTGACTCGTCCGAAAACTGCTTCTACTGTGAAGGGTGATGTTCAAGTTCATCTCTTGAGTAACTTATTGAGCTAATTAGAAAACATTAGGCAGTTGTGATATTGTGTCTCCTTGCGGTTCCTGGTAAGATAATGTTGAACAGCACAGTAGCAGATAGCGGCAATCTACCTACATGGAATTTTTTCACTGTTTGATGTTGGTCCTGTGGAGAGGACAAACCTTTGAGATGTTATGAATTGACATAACCTTTCAAGGTAAGGTAGGCTTGAGCTTCTATCGATTTAATTTCATCTAAAATTCTATCGACATTAAAGTCATTAGTATTTTTGTCTCATGATTTTGGTCAAGATTGAAAATATTGTTATTTATCATATCCATTATTATTCTAGAGTAGGAAACTCTATAAAAATGTGTAATTTCAAGAAAATATTTTATCCATTTTAATTTGGTAGCCATTATTCTTATTTATAAATCATCATCATCATGTTCCCGTTATTCTAAAACACTAAAAATATTAATATAAATAATTAAAAAAAATGTGCAGTAGATGATAAACATCAGACAAATTATATGTTATATTATTAAAATTTTTAATTTTTTTTACGCACATTCTGATGTCGAGGATATAAACAAACAAACTTGCTTAGCATTACTTATAATTAAAAGTGTATAATAATTATTTATATTCAAAAGAATCTTTAAATAATTCATATGTAGATTTTTATCGGTAGAAATATCTTAGGAAATATTTTGGGCTTTTTGCCATTTAACTTATAAAATCAGAAAGGAAAGTCTTAAAAGATCTAAGTTCACATTAATTCACAAGCACATCTAATATGAAAACAGATATATAATCAAATGCAGGTTGGCACACTGTTTGTAATTCTAGAATAGAAGTGGTATTTGTCGATGCATTATCAAAACCAATAGAAAATATTTTAGAACCAAATAATATTCCTCTAAGATCATTTTTATCATTCCATAAATATTATGGTTTGTATGTCATTTATCTGACTCTAAAAGTAATAATATATTTTTTATATGATCTAGTCACTATCTATCCAATGACAAATGAAGTAGTGCATTTACCAATGGTCACTCTAAATATCTATTTAAATGGATATCCAAAGTTTTTTTAAAAAATTATAAATATTTTTAATTTTTATAAAGATTATGTAAAATATGAGTAGGAGCTTTACAAATAAGATTTTTGGTGAAATTAAATGTAGAAATGTAATGTTAAAAAAGAGTTGGCGGTGGTGCAAGAATGTTCAAAAATAATTTTTACTAAAAGATTATTTTTTAAAAATTAATAAAATTATAAATTAAAAGATATAAAACCTAAAAAAGAGACTAAAAAATGATTAGTATGATAAGATGTAAAGCTTATGATAATTTTTATAATAAATTAGGTATGAAAGATGATGAAACATATATATATTGAATTGTTAAAAGTGGAAAAGGAAAGTGTAAGGGTTTAAGTAATATAGGATGCATTAAATTGAAGATCAAAGAATACTTGTTAATAATAATGAGATTAAGGAAAGATTCAAAAATAATTTTTATAAATTATTTAATAAATATTCTATGTAGGACTTATATTTAATAATAAATAATAATGATAGATTTAATAATCATAGATTTATTTATAAAATTAGAACTAATGAAGTAAATATATATTAAAGAAGATTAAAGAAAGTGTGGGGTTGATAGTATCCTTATTAATGTTTGAAAAAGCTTAAGGGGCAATAGAGTAGCTTAGTTAACTAACTTATTTAAAAAATCATGAGATTTAGAATGATACATAATAAATAATGAAAGAGATTTTTAGTTATCGGATAAGATATAAATATATCTAAAAATTAATTTAGTTTTATGCCTAAAAGTTCAACCATCAAAACTATTTATTTATTAAGATAATTAATAAAAATATGTAAGGAGAAAAAGAAAGATTTGTATATAGTTTTTTATTGATTTAGAGAAAGTCTACGATGGAGTTCCTAGAGATTATATTGATATATCTACCAACTATATTGATGTTATTAGAGATATGTATTGTAATGTAGCTACAAATGTTATATAGTAGAGCATGCTAATGTATATTATTTGTTGATGAGATTATCTTAATTGATGAGTGCTTAAGTTGAATTAATTATAAACTTGAGCTATAGAGATATATCTTAGAAACTAAAGGTTTTATATTATGTAGGATTAAAACTAAATTTATATAATATAATTTTAGTGATTTTAGAAATAGACAAGAGAATATAAGTAAATTGGATGGATGAATATCTTTAGATCAATTATTCAACAAAATGGGGAGATCGATAATTATTTTATAACGATGGTTAAAATAGTGAGAGGCGTTAAGAATCTTGTTTGATCATTGGATATCTTTACATAAGATAATTTTGAGACCAATAATATTTTATAACGATCTGAGTGTTAAGCAATTATATATATATATATATATATATATATATATATATATATATATATATATATATATATATATATATATATATATATATATATATATATATAAAGTTTGTATTGTCGAGATCTGAATGTTGAGATGGATGTGTGGGTTACTAGAAAAGATAGGAAAATAATATTTTTATTCATAAACAACTAGGTATCGCTTCGATAGAGGATAAGATGAGAGAAAGCCATTTAATATGGTATGAGCATGTGATGAGAAAACCTCCTGATATGGTAGTCAAAAGAGGTGAAATAATTAATATCAATGTTACAAGGAGAGATAAAGAAAAACTAAAAAATTTTAATATAAACTATAAATAAAGATTTAAATACTCTGAACTTAACTAACCATATAACTTTTTATATCTTTCAATGACGAGAGTACAAGTGGTAAGAGAAACTCATTGTGCTAACGATTTAAAGCCTCTTGATAATAATCAATAAATTTGATCTTTTTACTAAAACTAATAGATAATTGTGACGATAAATCTAGTTCATGATTTTTTTTTTCAATAGAAAATAAAAAATGAGAGAAGTAGGGTACGTAAAAATTTATATAAATTCGACCCCTCTCTATATCAAATATCTTTTTTTTTGTTTGTTTGTTTGTTTGTGGAGAAGTAGATACGACATGTATGAGATGATAGTATAAGTAATCTTAATACATGTTAGCTGTCAACAACATGGCATCTGTCATGAATGAATGAATCATTTTTGACGTGTGACTCATGCGACCACAAGCATACAACACGAATAAACCACAACTGGCAATCCTCTGAGATAACAACAATCCACAGGAATACATACAGCCTTTTGGTGTTTTAAGAGAGAAACCAATATTAGCCAAAAACCACCTTGCTGAAAACTAAACAGCGATGGACAACCAAAAGGTTGCAGGAGCGAAAGGAGATGGACCATTGTTGTTTGATGGTGAAGTCTGTCAGGTTCGGGTGGTTTCTGCAACAACATCATCACAGGCATCCTTTCCTGCAAAAAGCTATAAATGATGTCTGATAGATGGTGTGCAGATGTACCACCAAAATGTTTCCTATAACAACTAAATCTATAGTTCAAGACTGACAAAGAGACTTCAGTGATAGTTTCTGATCTGAGATCACTTAAATTGTGCTCTTATTTCATGAAGTCCTCTGTAAAAAAGAAAATTAAGCTATAAATGATGCCTGAAAGATTGTGCACAGATGTACAACTGAAATGTTTTCGATAATACCTTAAAACGATGATTTACGGATTCTATGAATATAGTTTGATTCCTTGTACAATATATGTGGCCATGATGATTTTATTTGTGTATATATATATACATATATATATATATTTATATATATACATACATATATATACATATATAAGTAAAAATAAATACCGTCCGATATAGACGGTATTATTCGAAATTAAAGATCTTGCTTGAGACCCCTCAAGTGATTTGTACCTAGTCACAAGAGCATAAATTGTTACTCAGTCGTAGAAGCATAAATTATCCCCTCTTATTGGTTTTCATATTCAAAAGATTTTTTGTTTATAACACAACGGGGTTTATCCTTTTATGGTATTTGTGAGCTTTTATTAACCTTAGTTGACTTATATGGGTTTAATATAATCTTTTTTCCCTTATGTTTAAATACATAAGTGTTTATGTGACAAAAATGGGTCACATCTATGTCAAAGAGCCATGGTCATCCTCCTAAAAGGATATAAGCAACTTCCATGGAAAGGACATCACACCAAACTTATCCTTGATAAGTTAAAAACTTAATGAGAACTAGACAAAGTTGGTTAAAAGGGATAGTGACTTTATTTACCTATGCTACCTTATAGGGTTAAGAGGGTGTTTCAAGTTTTAGTTCATTCTTTGGAGGGTTCTTATGGATATGACATTTGCACTACTACCCCATCAATAATTATCTTACGACTCTTATCACCGACTTTAATATAGGTATGAAAAATATTGGTTTGTCTCCAATCCTCCTCTATCTTGGTGTGGTTAAGATAGATACATCTCATGACAGCAAGGGTTTTATCATTATTTTCATTAGCTAAACAATCTTCATCAGTACCGACATCTTCAAGGATATGTGCTAATTCTTCTTTGAATATTTCATTATTTTCTAGGTTATTTCCCATGTGAAGAGCTCTTGATGGACATTGATGTACAAAATGTGAAACAAGTGGAGTTTAATTTTGTCGCAAAAGTTCAACAATCTTTCCTTAAATAACTGTAAAGCATTGGAGGACGTGAATGTAACTTTGTTCTCCGCATGTGAAGTCAATATAAAAATAAATAAATATATTGAGGACTAAAAAATAATTTTTCATAAGCTTTTTCTCGATATAACTAATTTGTAAATAAGTAAAGCGTTGGAGGATGTGAATGTAACTTTGTTCTCCACATGTAAAGTTAATATAAAAATAAACAAAGATATTGAGGACTGAAATGTAACTTTTCATAGGCTTTATCTCGATCGAAACGATGATTGATCGTAAATAAGTAAAGCGTTAGAGGACCTTAATTTAACTTTGTTCTCCACATATGAAATCAATATAAAAATAAATAAAGATATTGAGGATTGAAAAGTAACTTTTCATAGGCTTTATCTCGATCGAAACAATGACTGATTGCAAATAAGTAAAGCGTTGGAGGGCATGAATGTAACTTTGTTCTGCATGTGTGAGGTCAATAAAAAAATAAACAAAGATATTAAGGACTGAAAAGTAACTTTTCATAGGCTTTATCTCTATCGGAACGATGACTAGTTTGCAATTAAGTAAAAGACCTTAATTTAACTTTGTTCTCCACATCATCATCATCATCATCTGTGTTATCAGCAACGGTTGGTTCTGTTAGCATAAAATCTATAATCATGCTATCTATAATGCGAAAAAATTTTTATGCCAAGATTGAAATCAAATAAATTGGATCTAACAATATTACATTACGATACGTACCTTTTTCTTGTTGTTCAGAAAAATAAATCTTATCTGATCTATAAGCGCTCCATCGTCGGATCTGAAATATCAATCTGCAAGGATCTGCAAAAAGAACTAGATCCTTCTCCTCTCTTCCTATCTTTTCACAGGATTAGGGGATTAAGGGAGAGAGAGATGGAGAGAAAAACCTTAATATCTCAATTGCTGAGATGTTACTCAAATGCGCACTTACCCCTAGAGGTACTATCTATCAGATGCGCACAAATGATATCTTTAGCCCCTAGAGGTCCTGTCTATTTATAGGCGAGAGCAGAGGGTCTAGGATAAGTTATTAGGAGAGTTCCTTCCATCAAGGTTATCTCCTAAAGAATCCTATTTTAATATGGACTTCTTTTCTATTAGCCAATAACCATAATCAAAATCTAATAATATCTATAATATATCTTACTTAATTAAATAGGACAACATAATCTAACATGTTCATCACAATGGGGTATATTTTTGTGGTCCTATCTATTCCCACTGCTTATATTGAGATGATAGAGTTGCATAACTCTCCTAGCGATGATGAAGTTGTTTGAAGGGTAGATCACAATAAGGGTAGGAATGTGCCTCTATGGGTCCAATACCAAAACAATAAAGGTGGATGAGCCTACGGAACATTCCTACCACACCCAAACTCTACTTTTTTTGCTGGATTTCTAATTCACAAAAGAATCAATCCTTAATGAACTGTTATTTTTGTAGAAGTGAAGAAGATGAAGGAGAACAACACATTTCTTTGAACTGCCCTTTTGCAATAACAGTTTGGTTGGTATACCTTAGAATTAAAGCTTTTATTCTTTGCTATTTGGCATAGCGGAGAATGTGATGGGCTTTTGAAAGCCATCCATGCATATGCCTTTTTGTGACCAATTATAAACTTCTCAACATATCTGAAGAAACCTAATTAATATTATTTTGGTGAGTGGACCAAAACCCATCACGCGGTGGTACAAAGCTCAAGCTCAAGCTCATGCTCATGTAAGACTTATTTGTGCAGATTCTCAAACAGGTGGAGCTGGTTTCCTCGTAACATCTTCGTTACAAGACAATTCGATAAGTAATACATATAATGAGACTTCTTTGATGGAGTCAAACATGAGAGGAATTCAAAATATCGTTATTGAAGTGGATGACATCATGCAAAAACTTGACGCTCCATGAAAAATTTAAATATATATATATAAGTTAAGATTCATTTTAGCTCATGTGATTTTGGTCATGAATCACTTAAGTCCTTATGATTTATTTGTGTCTAAAATAACCCCTATATTTTTAAAAACGTAACATATAAGCTCCTCCCATCAAGTCTAAGTTAACAAATGTTAAAATTTGTTTATGTGACATATTAACTCATAATAAACTATTAATATAATGATACGTATAATTTAAATTTTTTTAAAAAAATTAAGGTCCATTTTAACCCCTATGGTTTTATTCATAGACCACTTAAACTCTTATGATTTATTTGTGTCTAAAATAACTCTTACATTTTTAAAAACGTAGCATATAAGCTCCCCCCGTCAAGTCTAAGTTAACATACGTTAAAATTTATTTATATGACATAGTAACTCATAATAAACTATCAATATAATGACACATATAATTTAAGTTTAAAAAGAGGTTAAGGTCAATTTTAACTCCTATGGTTTTACCCATGGACCACTTAAACCCTTATAATTTATTCATGTCTAAAATAACCCATATGTTTTCAATAACATAGCATATAAATATCTCCCGTCAAGTCTGAGTTAACAAACATTAGAGTTTGCTTACGCGACATGCTAACTTACAATAAACCATTAATATAATGACATATATAATTTAAGTTTTAAAAAAATTGAGACCATTATTAATGGCGGGAGGAGGCGTCATTGTGGAAGCGACCATCAACAGCAGCACCGAGCTACTATTGCCTTGTAAGACGTCGTACGCATGCAACCTCTCCGACGCTGATGGCGAGCTCAAGAGCTTCCGACCCTACCTCAGGGGGGATGTGCGTCAACCACTCCAATGTTATGCACTCAATGGTCTCCTAGTCCATCTTCCTCCTCCTAAGCATCTTTGTCCCCACCACCTCTCACTTCATCCTCTCTTGCGCCCTCGCCTGCATCATCTACGATGTGATGGTTCAACTCTACCTCACTTCTACCTCTAGCCTCTCCTACCTCTACCACTCCACTTTTGTCCGCCACTATAGCCCCTACCGCTTCCTTTTTCTCAATAAGATGAATCTTAACCCCTTTTTAAACTTAAATTATACATGTTATTATATTAATGATTTATTACGAATTAGTATACCACGACTCTAACATCCGTTAACTCAAACTAACGAAAGAGGTTTATATACTATGTTTTTAAAAATATAAAAATTATTTTAGACACGAGTAAACTATAGGGGCTTAAATGATCCTTCACAAAAACCATATGGATTAAAATAAACCATAACCCTTTTTAAACTTAAATTATACGTATCATTATATTATTAATTTATTATGAGTCAACATACCATACCATGTAAGCAAACTTTAACATATGATAACTCAGACTTAAAGGTAGAGACTTATATACTATATTTTTAAAAATATATAAATTATTTTAGACACGAAGAAACCATAAAAACTTGTGGTTAGAATGAACCTTAACCTTTTTTTTTTCTTTACATTACTTTCTCGCTTTCTATCTCACAAACAGAGGATGTATTCGTTTGTCAAATTTTAGTAATATAGTTTTTTTCTTGAAAAAGATAGAGATCGAGTTAGATCAGAATTGGCCAAACTCAATTGTGCTCCACACCATGACCACCTCAATCCAATCATGCGTCTCTTACCGATATTAATCTCATCCTTAGCTCAGGACGAGGTTACTGATTCCTCTCCACCAACGATGGCCACTGCTTAGATTCATTCCAAGAAAACTTGGGATTTAACGTGATGAGTTTTTGATATTCAATAAAAAATAATCATAAAAATTAAAATATTTATCTATCCCGTCTTTAAGTTAGATCGATGGCTACTCTTGCGATGCAAAAATAGAAAGGTTCTGACACGACGATCCTTACTACCTTATCTATTTACCAAACCTTGCGTAGAATTTGCATTGGCTACGTGGAAACCCTAAACTTCACCTGCAAGATCAATCACCATCAAACAATACAGTTTTGTCATATCCCCAATTAATGTGATGCATTGACATTGTGAAAGAAACAGAAATATATATATATATATATATATTATTTGTTTTTGTAGAGGATTAGTCGTTATGGAGGTGAGTATTAGTCTAAGCATCAGCATTTAATCTTTTGCGTACGTATGAGGGAAAGAAAGAAACAAAGTGTGAAGGATCATTTACCTGAACATATTATTTGACTCCAACAACAAGACACCATTCTCTTCAAGATGAGCTGTTGTCAGCATTGCCAATCGAGGTTTTAAACTAGAAGAGCCTCAAACAAACAAATGTGAGAGAGAGAGAGAGAGAGAGAGAGAGAGAGATGGTAGTAGAACCTGGCGTGAATGCTCATTTCCACTCTGGCTGCTGATTTAGAGGTGCACCAAGAAAGAAAAGGATGGGCTACCACCAAAATCACATCATCCTATTGAATGCTGCAGAAGAAACCAAGTGGGTTTTCATATGAAAATGCCTGAGATGCATACAGATCATATGATTGTCGAAATTGCATTACCGGTCCATCGGTGCTGATGGATAGTGTCGGTGCTCGTCCATAATCATATTGGTGCAGTGCTACATTATGATCAAATACGTGCACCAGCACAAAATTGCAGCAGCATTCTTGATATAGATTCAGCAAGGACACAAGACTATGAAAACAGAGTTGATGGTGGATCCGATGCCATGTCATGAGTCTCCGTATTCATGTCACTCCGCCTGTTTCATTACGAGACAAACATAAATGCACAGATTGAGTAGCTCTAAATTGGTCAAAAAATATAATGGCAAACGAGCATGCATTGACCCCGAACCTACCATACGCGATGAGCCTGCATCCTTGCTTGACAAACCACCTTAATCCTGCTCCTCCAACTTACTGAATTCAATTAGGCCAAATCAATCTTTCAGTATCAATCTTTCATTCAACTAGCTGTACAGCTTGGAGGGTAGGAGAATGTAAGACTGAAAGGTTCTGAAAGGACAATCCACCTACAAGTTCAATCACAATGAACAAATACCTTTTTGTCATCTCCCATCCAATTATTTTGACATATGTCATAATGAAAGAAAAAATGAATCCTTTCTTTTTCTACAGGACCTTGCAGTCAACCTGGAAAGCTCAATGTAGGCGAGGAATAGTCATCAAGCACATAAAAACTCGGTCAGAAAGCAGGAAGAAAAAGAAAGATACCTTAAAGAAATAAAAGACAGATCTAGTGGATGATCTTTTACCTGAATAATTATTCAAGTAGTGTCACATCCCGAATTTATAAAAAGAATAATAAATCAGTAATTTATTATCCATAATTTACATAATAAACTCTCTCTTTTTCTTTTTATTCGTCTTTGAATTTAAATCATTGTCTTTACCGTAGTAGATATTATATTAGCTAGAAAAATGACATATTCACAAGGTCACAAGTCTCTTCCACCCAAGCTTCAGATCTATTACACAATAGTAGATTACTCTGAAAATAAATATAAAATAAAAACACATCAACAACCACACATACTGGTAGGAACCTCAAAAAAATCATAAAAATAATCTTAATATTCATGAAATATAAACAAATATCAATAATTCAATATGAAAATATATCTATTCATCATAAAACTTATGCATCGGAAAAATGATGATAATTTGTTGCATAATAAATAAAATCATGCATCAGTCACATGCAACACATACATAATAACAAAGGCGTACATCACCCAATGGTGCGCTCTCCCAATAGCGGATGGAGAGGCATATTCCACGGGATGGATTCCTCCCAATAACGGATGGAGATAATCCATATCGCACTCCCAACAGCAGATGGAGTGGTATCCCTCACCCGCCCAAGTGGGGACACGTTCCTCCCAACAGTGGATGGAGGAACCGCCTAACCATCACGTCTGACGGCCTGCTAATCCCCGAAGGGAATCACTATACCTGCCCTCGGTAGGGATACATAAACATCCATGATAATTCATTTACACTCATTCAATCACTCACGCATACATCAAGAAATCAATATGATTAAATATTATGGGAGACTATACTTGATGTAAATCTACTAGACTATGTTCATTGGTGGCTCCGCACTATGATAGGCCCGTAGCTCCTTTCACAGGTTGCACTCCCAATGTGAACTACTAGTCTAGTCAATCTACTACATAATACTTATCATATCAATATCATAAACATAGAAAACCAATAATCATTTTCAAATGACATCTTCAGATAAAACCTTTAAATTCATCCTATCATAAAAGCATTAAATATCAATATCTCAATAGTCCTCAATCAATCAAAACCCTAATTGGAATAGCTTAATTGACTTAAATCAAACTCAATTCGATTATGATCTAACGGAACCAATATCAAATCATTATGGAACCGGTCTAAAATCACCCTAAACCGGTCTAATTAGATTTGATTGATCTCGATTAGGTCAAATAGGTTTGAACCAGTTTTAATGAGCTCAAACCTATTTGATTTAACTGATCAAACCTATTTGATTTCGTCAATTAATGAGCTCAAATCAATAGAGAAGGAGATTGGACTATGTCGTATAGTATTGATCCAAACCAAACCAACCCACTTGAGTCTTGGGCGGGTCATATACATTGCATATACCTGTTCCAAATACTAGGTTGAGTTGAGGTACGATGGGCTATATAAAAGGAGCGACGATATGTCTAATACCAATCGCGTAGCTAGGCAGGCTTAACTTCATGGACTAGGCTAAGCCTCACTTATAAGTTAGGCTGGGCCTTACCATTTAACTAGGTCATGCTTGGCTCACGAATTGATCATAGACACATGAGCTGAGGTCGTATCTGACCACCTAGACTGAGTTGTACCTAACCACATAAGCTGGCCCATGCTTAGCCACATGGTTAGGTCGTACCTTACCATATGAATTGAGTTATACATGACCACATGAACTGGATTGTATCTAGCCACATGAGCTGGTCCATGCCTAACCACATGGTTGGGTCGTACCTTACCGCATGGGTTGGGTCCTACATGGCCATATGGATTAGATCGTACCTAGCCACATGGATTGGGTCATGCCTAACCACATGGGCTAGATTGTACTTAATCACATAAGCTAGGTTGTACATGATCACATGGTCTGAGTCGATTCGATCTGATCGATCAAATTAACTCAAGTCAGACCCCAATTAGACTCCTCTTATCAAATTAGATTTTAATATTTAAAATTATTAAATAATTACTCAAATACATTAATTAAACATTTAAATTCATGATCTAAAACTAATTACATTACAGAAATTCACACATAATTCTTGAAACATAGATATAACTAATTAAATAAATTAGAACTATTATACTAAATAAAAATTTTAATAATTAAATCAATATTAAAATTCACTTAAGCTTAAAAGATCAATACAAATCAAATAATTAATCTAACATCACAAATCAATTATTATTATTTAAAAATAATAAAATTTCGAAATTAAAACATCATCATTCATTATAAAATTGTAACAATCTCAATGTCAAGATTTCAAAACACAAATCAAAGCTAATTAAAAAGAAAGGATCCTACCTCTCTTCGATTATCCCTTCTTTGATATCATCTCTCCAGAAAGTTATCTCCTTAATCCTCCTATTGTTAGGCCTAATAGAGAATGAAGGATGAATAGTCCCTTTATATAGGAGAAGATGAGATCTCCCCGAAAGGTAATGTAATAATTTAATTTTTATTTTTAATTTATTTTACATTTGCTTTCACACAAAAAAAAAAGTAATATAATATTTATTTCTTATAGTTCACACACAAAAAATGGAATGTAAACTATTTACTTCCTAAATATCAAATCACTCATTAGGAAATAAATCAATTAATAATTTAATTGATTAGTAGAATTCCTAACTTATCCATATGATTAAGGAAACCAAATCTAATCATTTCCTTAACTATAATACACAAATATAGAAAGTAATATATCATTTATAGTAATTAATATATGTTAAGGAAAAAATTATCGGTGATTACAAGTAGAGTACTCCAACACCACTTGCACAAGGATTCATACCTAGAATCTTTTCAAGATGAGCTGCCCATCATTGTCACCAAGACAACCATGGCCATCAAGGTTCAAACTAGAATAGGCTTACAAAACAAATGAGGGAGGAGGATGGAAGGAGGGATCAACGTAAAACCTGTTTTGGTCATATGTTGAAACAATGTCCTTGGCCGCTGATCTAGAGGTCTATTAAGAAAGAAGAGGATGTTCTGCAAGACTACTACCAAAATCACATCAAGATCAGCGAGATGAATTCTGCAAAAAAATCAAGTATGTCTTTATATCGAAAAGTGCTTGTCGTGCATACAAATCATAAGATGTCGAAATTGCATTATTGGTCTTTTGGTGCTGATGTATCAACGTGGTGGATGCCCATCCATGATCATATTGGTGCAGTGTTATGTTAACATCATATAGGTGCACCAGTGCATCTTTGTAGCATCATCCTCAATCTAGTTGCATCAAGAGCACAATCATCACGCAAGTGGATGCGCTCTATGTTGCCCATTCTCATCTTAATTGCTGAAGCTCAACATGATGAAAGCAGAGTGCATGATGGATCCATGCCATGTTATGATCCTCTGCGTCCATAGCACTTTGCCTGTTTCATCATAAGAAAGCACATCACAAGAATTGATTCCTCGTGTCAACAAAGATGCCAATTAGCTTCTCATCTTTCAATTTTTTCCAACTCCTTACTTTTTAGGTTTCAGTTGTTTGGCCTTTTACATGCCTGTTTTCACAGTGCAATTTATAGGCCAAAGTGCAATGGCTTGTGCATGGAACACTAAATGAGTGATTTGACACTGTTACATATGGGAAGTTCATGAACCAATCATGTTCCCACAACAAAAATTCATTCCCATCTCATTAAATTCCTTCAAATGAACTAACTTGACATGATTTAAACTACCTAGACTTGTGGTTTGTTGATTCTAGACTTGGTAGTTTGATCGTACAAGTCATACGCTATCCTAAGATGAGAAGGTAAAAAATTGGTCCTCATGTTCTTTCTAGGCATGTTACTTCATGCATAACAGGAAAAATTTTGAGAGAGAGAGAGTGATATTTTGCTCAGTAATCCTACCAAAGGACGGACCTCTAAACAGTGATCAAAAGGCAGTAGCAGCATGAAGAATTCAGTCAAGTCTGCTATGGGAATCTGCATTTTTCTCCTGGGAACCATGACCGATCCATTTTCTTGAGAAAAATGAAAAAAATAATATTGTCATTTCGTAAGAAGTGAAATGAAATAGCAAAATAGAAACAAGTCATAGAATAAATATGACAGAAGAGATAATATTCACAGCATAAAGTATAATCCAAACCAAACCTGAAGGTCCAGTACTTACAAACTGAATTTTTTGTCGTGTGTATGCGTGAATTTGTGCTTCCGTTAAATTTATGTTCATGAACTAGAATCAATAGTTATTGTCTCCATCTACATACTGTTGCCACCATTTGTCACCTATATAAAGCTGCTTTTGCGGTTTCATGCATCCCTCATGCCTTGACCTAATGACTTCGTGCAATTTAAAGTCCTTCACAATTTCTGCAGATCCAACTGTCCCTCCAACTTCTCGATATCAACCATTACATCAACCTCATCTGTGGTCGCAATTCTCCACTCATATGAACCTCACATGTGGAGATGTAAGAGGTGTCCTATGGGACTGACATGAGATGATGATGGACCACTGATCATGATAAGAGGCGATGGTAGAGGGACATTTCAGATGCAGCTGTGAAACTGTACCAACATAAGAAAAGATGCTTAAACTTTAATGCTTTGTTTAAGAAAGATAAAACCACTTAATCTACTTGGTGATTAACTGCATCATCTCAGACCCCAAATACAAAGTAGTAATTGCTTCTGATGAATGGTGAGAGTTGAAGGGTCTAAAGATAAGTGTACTGAAGTGACAAGCCACAGCCCAGAAAAGGTTCCTTCACATAGACAACTACTTGGAAGCTCAATCTTGGCTTGCATAAAGGAGACTATGCCTTTCCTTTGTTTTCCCTAAAAAAGAGACAAACAACACTCTGACAAGGACATGCAACCTCATATTATTATTTTTTTTCAAATTGGTTCCGAGTTCAGATTGTCTCCAATTAGGAGAATTAATATCCTTGCACAGAGATTTACGGTAACAGCTTATTCATGTAATCCTCACATCTCAATCACCCACTAATTATGAGGTGATAAACGGTTGGACCACATGTTTACAAGTACATCCATGGACCACTAAACCAATGAACAACAGGTGGTTGAGTCTTGTAGTATCAAATCATGAATTTTTTTTTCCATCCAAAATATTTCGACATGAGAAACGAAAATAATTCTCACCCACAGTTGAAAGGAGGAAAGCAACTTGAATCATTCATTCCGTTCGGAGGTGAATCCCTAACTTCATCCACTCAAACAGGGGAAGGTGAGATTCATTCAAACAAATCGATGATTCAACCTTTTTCTCAAAGGTTAACATTTACTTTTAAGCTCAGTATAAGTGTTTTTCTCATACTGTAACAGATGGTAAACTTAGTAGAGGCAACACCACATCCAATATGATAAGGTCCTGTATACTTTCAATAGGTAGAAAGAAAAGATTTAAATCCTGCTTGATATCAGTCTTAGCAACAGGTTAAACTCCTACGGTATGGGTATATCTGACAATATACTGATCTGTATTGTTATGTATCACCAAAAGATAATAAGAAAATCAGATACCGATCGATACTAGCGTATATTGTCTATATTGGTTCTTGGTCATAATAAAATTGATCGATATGTACCGATCCAACTGGTGTTGGATTCTTTGAAGAAAGCTTGTATTCCTTAACTAATCGATTGGAGATTATGAGAATTCCAACATTAAATCATGTTCAGTCAGAGAATATTGAGACAGATATGCAAAGGAAATAGAGCACATTATTTAAGTTAACTGAATCAATATAGAAATCTTACTGGGTGATGTGGTCTAGCCGGATATGTGGCTTATGTGTGTGATTCCCACTACACCAAGGTTATAATAGACCACAACACCTAAAAGATAAGACTTATTAAAATACAACTTGCCTTTTTATCAAAATGTAATTTATAAAAATAAAATTGTTCTCACAATTATCGAGTTGCATCAACTATTATCAGCTTGAATGGTTCAACCAGCCAATTCTAAAAGAAGTACCTTTTTCTAACTTTCTATGAATTTTAATTCATCCTGATTGAGATGGGAGAAAAGAGAGAAAACATCTTTTGAGAGATAAGGGAGGAAAAATCTTTTGGGCATTACTATTGGCTTGGTTTGTTTTGTGTTTTTGGAAAGCTGGGCAATACGATAACTGGATTAGGTGCAGAAATAACCACATATGCAACTCTTTATTAATGTAAGAAGCTCTGTGAGCTTATGTTGCATGGTTTGGGTTTCGATGATTCAAACAAAGAGGAGAAGTTCGACCAACATGTTTTATTCACAAAATTCTTGAAGTTTGTTTTTTTTTTGTTTTTGAGGGGCAATTTTCTTACCATTTGATTTAGATTCCTTTTAAATACAGATGTCAAACTGAATTAGTAATTATGACTGCATTATCCTTAGGGCAATCAAGTCATGTGAAGGTATAAATTCAGGAAATTCACATATGGACCCTCCTCCACTAGAGGGAACATCACATATGATCCTATAAAATCTAAGATGAAAAAAACTAAGCTTATAGTAGATAGCTTCTTCATTACGATCATATGGAAACTAAGTTGAGCTAAACAAAGCTTACAGTAGTTTGATGCTCTAGAAGAAGCAAAAGTAGCATTTTGATAGGATTCCAAGCTGAGCTAAACTAAGCTGACAGTAGCTTCATGCATTAAAGAAAGCAAAATTTGTACCTAGGTAGCATCATCCTATAGAGACCAAGTTCAGCTAAAGGAAGCTCAACCGAATCAAGCTAGCACAATCCTATAGAGACCAAGTTCAGCTAAAGTAAGCTCAACTGAATCAAGCTAATTAAAGCTACAGAATCCAAAGCCAGAGGTTGATGAAATCAAGCACAGCTGGACCTAATAAATGCCCAAAAACTAGCTTTTGAACTTCAATTGCCGAACAAAAGCAGAAGCCCTGTTCCACCATTGGACAAGGTGAGCCCCTCATCCCCAACATTATGCCACACTCTTCCTTCGGGAGATCCTCTGTGCCCAAAATCTCCTTGATTTCTTTTGTGTGATAATACAGAGATCATAGGATTTGGGATATAGTGGGAATATGAAAATGAGCTACAGTTGAGATCTGACAACTCTCTGCTTATAAATATCCACCTCCACTTCTACTCCAGCATCAGAAATCATCTCTCTTCCACTCGCAAATATAATTCTGTTCTCTTGAAAGAATGTTTCATTTTACGTTTTGTTCCAATAGTTTCCTCGTCTTCTCTATCTCGAGTCTTTTAGAGTTCTATAGTGCTCTACTTTCCCTGTTTCTTCACGACTGCAAATCCATTTGCAATTTCTTGGAATAGCAACTCAAAATCCATAATTGACATTATTTCTTGGAGGTGAAGATAAAGCACTTACTTGGAACTGCAGATTAGGAGACAAAGGTATGGGCGGCATGGTGGGCCGAACCCTGGAAACCCCATCGCCGGCGGCATTTCCCCAAGAGTTCAGCTCCTCTCCACTGGATATCCTCCTCTGCGGGACGAAGATAAAGCATGTCCCCGAGAGTGAAGATAAAGAATTTCTTGGAGGTGAAGATAAAGCACTTACTTGGAACTGCAGATTAGGAGACAAAGGTATGGTCGGCATGGTGGACCGAACCCTGGAAACCCCATTGCCGGCGAAATTTCCCCGAGAGTTCACCTCCTCTCCATTGGATATCCTCCTCTGCGGGACGACGCCGCTCCGGGCCGCCCGCTCCGCTGCAGCGCTGTCCATCGGCTCCTCCGTCTACCATCGCCAGGCGGAGCTCCTCCGTAGGTTCAGCACCCATTACCACCATTGCGGCGCGTCCAAGGACGCCGTCGCCTCAGCGGCGGAGACGGGGGAGAAGCGGAAGGTCTACCGGGGGGTGCGGCAGCGGCAATGGGGGAAGTGGGTGGCGGAGATCCGGCTGCCGCAGAACCGGACGCGGATCTGGCTGGGGACCTACTACTCGCCCGAGTCGGCGGCGTACGCGTACGACCGGGCGGCCTACAAGCTCCGCGGGGAGTACGCGCGCCTCAACTTCCCGGCCCTGCAGGACGCCGGCGACTGCCCCGAGCGGCTACGGCCGCTGCAGTCGGCCGTGGACTCCAAGATCCAGGCCATCTACCAGCGCCTCGGGCGGCGCCGTGGGGCCATGCGAGACGCGGCGGTTGGCAAGAAGGAGAAGTCGGCGGAAGAGAAGAACAGGAGGAAGAAGAAGAAGAACAGGGTTTCGTCACCGACGACGTCGTCGTCTTGTGCGCCTGCGTCATCAGAGAGCTTGGCAGGCGAAATGGACGGCGAGTGTTCGTTCGCGCTGTTGCCATCCTACGATCCAGAACTAATCTGGGAGGTGCTCGCTAACTAACTAACATGGACGTCGCTCTCTCTCTCTCTCTCTCTCTCTCTATATATATATATATATATATATATATATATATATATATATATATATATATATATATATATATATATGTGTGTGTGTGTGTGTGGACTGATGGTTGGTGCTAATCTGGCTTGCAGCTGCACAGTTTGGCACCGTCGATGTTATCTTAGGTCATTGTTGACGAAGAAGTCTTTCGATGAACACACCCAACTTTTTAGAATAATATGCTTATAAATAATTGGTGTATTCTACTTTATGTGTTATGAAATTACAAAGATGTGTATATGTCTTGATGGATGACTATATATATATATATATATATAAGTTAGACCGAGGATCTCAATTCATCATAATTTATAAAATAATTAATACAGTATCTTTAATATAAGTTCCTGCAGGCTGTTACGTGCATGTCGCTGTCCCACATGCAAGCCTTTACGCCCTGCAATACAAGCTGCGTTTAGATTCGTGAAAAAGTGGCACCGGAATGTCTTCTCCGACTCTTCTCAATCGTACACGTAGGCGAGTCAAGATTGGTGGTTTTCCGATCCCCCTTTTTGTTTTTTGTTCCTTGGTTTCGATCGGGATAACCATGCCTCGCAGTGGTAGGAGGCCCACGTCTCCTATGTCGTCGGCCGTGGAGTGCTCGTCGCGGCCACAGAAGAAGGTGATGTCGCACCGCATGAAGCAGCATGATGATGAGATTGCACCCATTGCTTTCTCTCGTTTCTTCGGTTTCTGATACTCTTCGAATTGGATCTTGTGTTGCGTCGCAGTGATGTTTTGGCTTTGTAACGCGACAGAGAGAATATGAAATAAGGATGTGATGTTTCCGAGGAAGCAACCGGAGCCCCGTGAGGCGGGCATCGGGCTCTTCTCCGCGGCCGCCTTCTCGACCACAGGCTCCGCCGATCTGATCGGCAACCACCCCGATGCCGTCGTCGCCAATGCATCTGACCATGCCTCCGATGACGCGCCCATGGGTCCAGGGCCGCCTTCTCGACCACAGGCTCCGCCGATCTGATCGGCAACCACCCCGATGCCGTGGTCGCCAATGCATCCGATTATGCCTCCGATGACGCGCCCATGGGTCCAGGGCCGCCTTCTCGACCACAGGCTCCGCCGATCTGATCGGCAACCACCCCGATGCCGTCGTCGCCAATGCATCATCTGACTATGCCTCCCATGACGCGCCCATGGGTCCAGGGCCGCCTTCTCGACCACAGGCTCCGCCGATCTGATGGGCAACCACCCCGATGCCGTCGTCGCCAATGCATCTGACTATGCCTCCGATGACGCGCCCATGGGTCCAGCTCACCCATTTGCCTGAAGAAAGGTCAAACTTTTTCCCTGAAGCCTAAGCAACTGTTTCTGCTCGTTATTATTATTTTTATGTCTCCGTTCACATGAGATATCTATATATTTCATCGATTTATTCAATAATTACTTTTTCTCTTTTCTTTCTGAAATCGCTGCACTTTTTTTTATATACGCCTTCGTCTCTCCGAATCGATCATATGAATGGAGAATGGAGCCACTGCGTTTTTTTGGCATTTCGACTGTTCATGTGGCCTTCATTTTGGTTTCGCTCAAACTCTCTTTGTTCGATTGCCTTCTTTTCATTTGTTTCCTTTTGTGCAAGTATCTACTATCTGCTTTTGCTTTATGATTGAAACCTTGCAACCAAAAGTCGTGCTTTTCGTTGAGAAAAGTGTTTTTGAATTGTTTGTAATTTATTCCAGACATTATTGTTAGAAAATAAATAGATAAACAAGTTATAGAAGAAGTTGATTGTTATTAACATATCCCCCTTCTTTTTATACAGGTTAGAAGAGAGAATTTTCCTCAATAGGTTAAAGGATTTCCCTCAACAGAGTAGAGAGATTTCCTCAAACAGTTAGGGAAATCTCATCTACTTATCATGCCCCCGCAAGATGGTACTTCGATCAATGAGGCCAATCTTGGACAGATATAATGCAAAAAGTTTACGAGCTAGAGGCTTCGTAAATGAGTCGGCCAACTAATCAGCCGTATGAACATGAGAAACACGAAGTTGACGGCGGACAACTTGATCGCGTACAAAGTGGAAGTCGATAGCAATATGTTTCATGCGGGAGTGGAATACCAGATTAGTGCACAGATAGGTAGCTCCAATATTATCACAATATATTATAGGGGTGGAATCGATGTTGAGTTCCTGGAGTAGATTCGTGATCCAATTGAGTTCTGCAGTGGTAGCGGCAATGACACGGTATTCAGCTTCAGTTGTAGACCGGGCGACTGTATTTTGCTTCTTAGAACTCCAACTGATTGGATGAGCACCAAGAAAGATAATATACCCCGATGTGGATGTTCTATCATCAAGGTTACCTGCCTAATCAGCATCGGTAAAGGCATGAAGACGAAGTGGAGAGTGTTTACGAAAAAAGAGACCATGATTTAGAGTCCCTTTAAGATATCGTAGAAGTCTCTTGATCGCAGACCAGTGTAGAGTAGATGGTTGCTACATAAACTGTGATAATTTGTTGACAACAAATGAGATGTCTGGACGCGTGAGAGCTAAGTATTGTAAAGAGCCAACAACTTGGCGGTATTGAGTGGGTTCTGTAGCAGGACTTCCATCCGATAATTTGAGAGAACCACTAGTAGAGATGGGGGTTGTAATTGCATTTGCATCCTGCATGTTTGTCTTTAATAACAAATCTTGAATGTACTTGCGTTGTGATAAAAGGAGACCGGAAGATGTGAAGGTAGCTTCGACGCCCAGAAAGTAGCTCAAGAGTCCGAGATCCTTAAGCGAGAATCGAGCTGCCAGTTTGATGAACGCTTGGATGCTGATGGGATTGTTGCCTGTGACAATAATATCATCCACATATACCAGAATATACATTGTGTTTCCATGATGATGTCGCAGAAACAACAAAGTGTCAGATTTGGAGTTAAGAAAGCCGACAGAAGTAAAAAATGAGCTAAGTTCAGTGTACCAAGCTCTCGGAGCCTGACGAAGTCCATAAATGGCTTTCCGAAGTTTGCAAACATGCTGTGGATATTGAGGATGAGTAAAACCAGGGGGTTGTTGCATAAAAATATCTTTGGATAGAGATCCCTGTAGAAAGGCATTATTAACATCCAAATGTCGTAATTGCCAGCCTTTAGTGGTTGCCAGACTTAAGATAAGCCGGATTGTAGTGGGTTTAACAACAGGACTAAATGTCTCAGTGAAATCAACTCCAGGTCGTTGATGAAACCCTTTGGCGACTAGGCGTGCCTTATATCGGGCAACAGAGCCATCTGGGTTCCGCTTAATTCTAAAGACCCACTTACACCCGATGATGTTTTGTGAAGGATGGAAAGGAATGAGATCCCACGTTGAATTATGGAGGAGGGTATTATATTCCTCACTCATGGCAGTACGCCAATGCAGAGATTTTTGGGCTTGAGTGAAGGTGGTGGGTTCAACGTTGGGGGATGAGGAATTCATGATAGCTTGTAGGTTAAGTACCTGACGAGGTTTAAAAATACCATGCTTAGAGCGAGTGGTCATAGGATGATTGGAGACGACATGATTGGGAGGTGATGTTGGGTGAGGATCTGTGGCACAAGCCGGGTCAAGTGGAGACACGTCAGGGGCACTTGGGCGAGAATGAGGTAAAGAGAATGGTTGTGTTTCGGAACATATTGCCCCATCAATTGGGGAAGAGTGGAGTGGAGTAGGAACAAAGGAAATGGGCAAGTGTTGAACTGGAGTGATATAGTGCGGATCAGGAGGGGAGGAAGTAGACGAAGTCATGAGAGGCTCGTTCGATTGGTCCGAAGGTATACTCCAGTGAGATAGTGAAGTGGTCCGTATGGCAGGATATGGAAGAGTTTGGAAAGGAAAGTTAGACTCAACAAAGACAACGTGACGTGATATGAAGATTTTGTGAGTGTGGAGATTATAGCAGCGGAAAGCATTATGTTCAAGTGAGTAACCAATAAAGACGCAAGGAGTAGATCGAGATGTTAACTTATGAGAGGCATAGGGACGTAACCAAGGATAACATAAACAACCGAACACTCGGAGTTTACGAAGGTTAGGGGGTTTGTGAAATAGTGTGTCAAAGGGGGACTGGTATTATAGAACTGGTGTAGGCATTCGATTAATTAGGTAGACAGCAGTTTGAAAGGCTGCTGTCCAAAAAGTTGAAGGCATGGAAGCCTGATGTAGAAGTGTGAGTCCAGTTTCTACTATATGCCGATGTTTGCGTTCGGCAGAACCAACTAGTTGAGGAGTATGTGGGGGAGACTTGAGATGTTGAATGCCACAAGCTAAGAGATGGGATGCCAGGGCTTGATATTTACCGCCACCATCAGAGTAGACTGTTTTAATGGTAGACTGAAAATAGTTTTCGACCAACTTCTGAAAAGTGGAAAAAATACGAGAAACGTTAGATTTATGAGAAAGAGGATATATCCATGTGTACTTAGAGAAGTGATCTACAAAAATAACATAAAATCGTAACTTATCAAAAGATAAGATTGGAGCAGGACCCCAAACATCAGTATATATAATTTTAAAAGGTTTAGAGGAGGAAATGGAAGATGAGCCAAAAGGCTGCCAATGACTCTTATTACTAAGACAAGCATCACAATGCATCATAGAATTAGTGGACTTAAAAAGAGGAAGAGAGTGACGAGATAATAATTTCTGCTGAATAAAGGACGAGGGATGACCAAGCCGACGATGCCACACATCAACTAGAGCCGCAACAGAAGAATGAACAGTGGGCTGGGTTATTCGAGAGGCTGACGGCCATTCGTAAATGTTGTCTTTATTCGGGCCTTGGACCAATGATGCCCCCGTGCTCAAGTCCTTAACAAGAAATGAATCAGGAAAGAATTCAATGGAAGTATTGTTACGTTTGCAAAATTGAGAAACAGAAATGAGGTTGCATTTAATATGAGGGGCGCATAAAACATCATCGAGGGTAAATGTATTAGAGTCAGAATTAAGCGTTGTGGAACTAGTATGAGTTATAGGAAGTCCTTTACCATCACCGATAATGATATCTTCATCGCCGCCATAGGGATTGTGAAGAGACAAATTCTGAAGATCAGCGGTGATGTGATGAGAGGCACCAAAGTCGACAATCCAATTGGACTGGCTAGGTGTTGGAGAAGTTAGGAGATTTGCCTGAGGCCAGTGTGACGGAGCAGGGAGGCGGGGACGAGACCGGCAAACTTTAGCGGAGTGGCCGACTTTGTCACATAGTTGGCAAACGACCCGTCTTTGATGGCTCGGTAGGGCAGGACGCCAAGACGGATGATGGCTGGAGTTACCACTTTGCGAGAAGTGATGACTAGGAGGATAGGAGGGGTGTTGCATGGAACTCACAGAATCAAGAGGTGCATTAGCCAAACCTTGGGTGATGTTCGGCGAGTACCGAGTGCTCTTCCGTTTAGACTTGTGGCTGACTTGAGCTGTGATAGTTGATCCAGGCAGTTTATCCGTACGCTTCAAGTACATCTCGTAGTCAGTCAGTTTATCATAGAGATTTTCAAAAGAGACTGGCGAGTCGCGTGCCCGAATTGCAGCAGCCAATTCCTTGTAGTCGGTGTCGAGACCATTGAGGGTATGAATGACAACCTCTTCGTCACATAGGGAATGACCTATCAAGGCTAAGTCATCAATGATAACCTTGATATGTTGTAGATAATCAGAGATAGTACTTCCCTCTTGTTTCGTCACCATAAGCTTGGATAGAAGACTGAGCTTGTGAGTACGTGAATGATTTGCCAGGGTGGTTTGTAGTGTAGACCATGCATCGGCAGCTGTCACACATGAAGAAATCAAGGGAGCAACGGATCCAACAATTGAAGCTTGAATAGCTTGGAGGATGAGATGATCTTGACGTAGCCACAGTTTGTGAGCTGGATTGGGTACTGGACTGGGATCGCCGGGGATGTTGAGCATGGCTGGAGGACAACTGAAAGAGCCATCAATGTAACCTAACAATTCGTATCCAAATAAAAGATTAGAAAATTGAGCTCGCCAGGACGCATAGTTGCCACCCTTTGATAACTTAAAGGGGATTAGCGTGGCAGCATTGATGGAGATAAGCCCTGTAGAAGAACAAGAAGTGGGAGTCCCTATAGGAACTGAAACATCAGAAGAAGTGAATGAAGACATTTTTTTTTTTTTTTTCGTGTGCTTTTTTTTTTTTTTTTTTTTTAGAAGATGCAGCGAACCTTGTGTGATACTCAGGTCACACAAGGTGGAGAATGAGGGAGGGGGCTGCTGCTATAGATTGCTGCTTGCTACAGCAGATTGTAGAGGCTGCAGTTCGTCGGAAGATGGTGGCGAAAACTGCAACGATACTCAAGACTGCGGATCGCCGGGAAATGGCCACGAAAATCTACAGCGGTACTCAAGGAAACTGCAGTGAGAGAAATCTACAGCAATTAGATGTATAGAGGAAAGCGGCAGCGAAAGCTGCTGCGGTAGAGGAAGGAAGATGCAGCAGTTGTGGCTACTGCTGGTCGGGAAGTGGCTGCGACAGCGAAGGAGGAAGACGCGGTAGCCGTCGTTAAGCAAGGAAGACTGAGCGAGGAAGACACCGTCGTTCGCCGTTCATCGTTATTGAGGAGGAGGACACCGCCGTTAAGGAGGCGCTGTTGTGTAGAGGGAAGCGGCAGCGAAAGCTACTGCGGTAGAGGAAGATGCAGCAGTTGCGACTGCTGTTGGCCGGGAAGCGAGGAAGACACTGTTGTTCGCCGTTCACCGCTATTGAGGAGGCAGTGAGAGAATGTTTTCCTCCTTGAGTGACGGTGACGAAGAGTGTCTGCTGTAGGCAGCAAATAGGAGAGGGAGCAAGGCCGGCGAAGAAAAGCAAGATAGGCGATGAAGGAGTGGATGAGCAGAGCCAAGACGGTGCGACGATGCTCATTAGCACTGGCTCTGAATCCATGTATTGTGCTTCTTCAATGACTCCTCTTGAGGCACCGTGTTACTGTGGCCGCTTGGCTAACACACGGCGATACTACTGTCGCCAAGGAGGAACTGCTCTGATACCATATTAGAAAATAAATAGATAAACAAGTTGTAGAAGAAGTTGATTGTTATTAACATATCCCCCTTGCAGGAATCTCTTAATCTTAACACAACAAATGGTTTGCAAAGATCATCTGAAATCCTTTTACTCGTGGAGCTCTATGTCTTAATCTTCTTTCAGTAATATAGTGCAGCAACAATCCTCTTCTAGTTTGTTTAACATTATGCAGCAATTTTCATGTTTGTTTTATACTTAATTGTTGAGATCCTATCTTGTTTTGCATCTTTATGCCATGACTGAAGTGTTTTGCATGCGTCTCTTCTTCGGGACTTCATCGAGGTTGGTCAACGATTGATGTTTTTACGACATAGGCCCTCCTTATAATCTTAAAAATATTTTACACTTTTATGCTATGATCGAGGTGTTAGCACGTCTAGACCTGTCTCGAGTGTGCAAGATCACCAGCATTACCTTTGAGTCGGAACGTGTTAACCCGAGGTCTAATTGAGAGGGCGTAGGCCTTATTCTCCCATGTGGAGGTTAAAGATCACTCCTTTAGTTGTCCACCGGGAGCTTGCACACAAGTCGAAATCAGGATTAGGATTTCGAACTCGATCCGTGTGTATGTACAAGGTCCGACCTTAGCGCTATTGCTAGGGGTGGCTTTTATACATATTCCTATGTGCGATCATATATAGCAACTTTAACGATCTTCAGTCATTATCGTGTGTGGGTGTTTATATGATTGCGTCGCTCCGTACAACCTCAAGCATCAGACAGTTGACTGACCTCGGGCTCATGGTACTAAGTTAGCTCAATGCTAGGTTGGCTCGACGTGACACATCGACTCAGGGATGCCACGCCGAGTTTGCTATGGCAGATAATGTGTCACATGGGGTGGACGCTATATAAGATGGCATCGATCTAAATTCTTTTAACATGGGTGATATGCACTTACCTATGACAGATTTAGTGACTTCAAATAAGTTTGGATCGATGGATTAAGAGCCAAATCCAATCAAATCATTTTTCTGGTTTGATTTGGTTAAAGTAAGATAATTGGAACTGAAATCGATTTGGATCTATTTAGCCAAATCGATTCGAATTCATTTAATTTGGTTTGATTAATCGATTTATAATTTGAAGTATTTAAAAAATATATATATTTTTAAAATAAATTGGTTCAATTGAATTTTGGTCCACTTGGGTAATACGATAAGATTTGTAAAATTGAGCTCACATCTTTCATAAAATTAGATCTTCGGATTGATTTGATTGATCGACTTGAATCAATTAAGAACATAAAACAATGAACTCTAATGGCAACATCAGAACTCACAGCAGGCCAGTTTCAGAAGCTTAGGGCCCGGCTATGATGTCATCGACCACGTTTTTATATAAACGGGCCAACTCTTAATCCCATTTAAACCCAACACAAAATAGTTCCCAAATACACCACTCAGTATTTCTTTAGAAAAATTAATTAAAAAAATATAAGAGTTTAAGCTCCATTAAGAAGTATTTCCAATCAAATATGTGACTCATAAAAAAGTTTAAAAATGTATATATAATACGTGTAACAGAGAATGGAGAATTACGCTACTAAGATTGAGTTGACTATATTCCTAATTTTTGTGGGACAACTAATCTATTAGACAACCTTTTCTTATTCTTTTTTTCCTTTTAAATTAGCCAAAATACCCCTGCAAAAATTTGGCTAATTATCATTGTGGGTGGCTTGGCCATAAAACCAATCTTTATGCTTATGATTCGAAAACTATTCTTGTTTCCTCTTTGGGCTCACCTCCTTTGGATGGAGACTCATTAATTCAAAAATAAGTCTTAAACCAAGGATGAATGTTCATGAGGATTCTACTGACCATAATTTTGGTCTTAGGATTCCTGTATAATAAATAACATTCATCTCATAAATTATTATTATTATTATTATTTTTTGGCTAATCTGTCAATGTCGGAGATTTACTTGCTTCTATTTCATGGCTCAGAACCAATAATACCTTCTTTCAATGACAATATATAGCTGGAATTATCGAGGTTTAAAAGAAATCAGTGCAAAATAATCTTTTATTATATATCCATCTCACTTTGAAATATGTATGTATGTGCTTTACTACTCTCCTTCAAGAAACATATACTAATAATGTTGTTCGGTGATTTGGGAATCATTAGAAAGGGGACGGACTACTATCCTTCTACTAGAGCTTTTGATGGTATTTTATTAGCATGATCTACAAATTTGTCATGATATCTAAACATCCTCACTTTGCAATAGTTCAGTTTTAAAATGGTTATTAAGGGGTATATCTACTGCTACTTGTATTGTTTCATAGAATCAATCATCTGACTTTGTTATCTGATTTTAATTTTCTTGATATTTGGTGATTTTAATTACATTTGAATTCTCCTGATAAAAGTTAGTGGTAGAAAATTTGTTTTTAGAGATTTTTATCAAAAATTATGATTTAACTATTATTATTATTATTTTCAGCTCTAAATATACTTGGTGTAATAATCATCTTTCTAATGCTAAAATCTTTGTTAGATTAGATAATGTTTTTGTTAATTCATTATGATTATATATATATATGTATGACAAATCCTCTATATATCACTTCTCTAGAATTTATTGCAATTAAAATTTATATTCAATTTACTCAGTTAATTCATAATAAACTATTTTATTTTTAAATTTTTTGGATTTATTATCTTGAAATCAATAATTTAATTGATTCAATTTGAAATGTCCCAAATACTCGATCCCGTATTAGGCCTTCTACAACAAGCTTTGTCATACCCATCGACTCCTTTCTCATCGAAATAAGCATAATTTAGGAAACTATTAGATAAAAGAATTCATATTTCTGTTATACTTTCATTTTAATGTTTAATCAACTTGTTTTCTGCACCTTTAAGAATCTGAAACTATTGGACCAGCTTTTTTTTCAACACCCCCATGTAAAAAATAAAAATAATAATAATAATTGTGCAAAATTAATTCAACAACTTCTCACTCTCTTATAAAGTATCCTCCAATACTGGGGATTGGGATTGGGTTAAAGAAGGATCAAATCCGGGGTTAGGCAAACTGCTACAAAATGTAATAACAAATGAATGAAAGAATTGTAGTTTATTTGAAAAAAAAAAAATAAATAAAATACTATAATTTTTTTATTTAATAATAATAATAATAATAATAAAGCTTCCATTTTATGGGCATATGGACTCAAAGCATTGTGTCTCATGATGCTAGAGAATCTATATCCGAAAGGAATAGATTGACTAAGTCTGTTAGTCTTAGCAGCTGGACAGCAGCAATGAACTCAAAATAAGTCAGCTGAGCAATGCAAGTGTTAAACATGGATCGCAGAAACAACAATTTCAAGGAAAAACTCCCATTTATCAATCGAAACAAAACACCTCTACTGTGGTGGATGCGTGCCGAATGGGAATTAGACACTTCCTTGGGCTATTACTCGTACTATTCACGACACCAAAGACATCTACAGTCATATTATTACTCACTGTACTCGTGAATGCAACAGGGCAAGCAAGCAAGGGACCATAAAACTTATGCTCTTGGCTTCCAACGAAGCTCTCCTGCCTCTCCTATCAACACCCTTCCTAAATCATATTGTATAACGAGATATATATATATATATATATATATAGGCATTAGGTGAAACGGTAAAGGCGCAGAGATTGATGCTTTTGTTATATGTCGATTTTGGTCTAATTTTTATGTGAAGAATCTTTACAATAAGTTGTATAATCTTAACGGTACTAATCTATAGTTTATCTTCTTTAAGATATTTTTCTTCTATGCCCATTTGATTATACCTATAATTTTTTTTCCATGAAATCCAGTGGTATCTGATATCTATATGCTTTGACTTTGGATAAAACATTAAGTTCTTACACAAATGGATGACACTCTAGCTGTCACAATACACCACATAATTTTTCTGTTTCAGCCCCAATTCTTGTAAGAATTCTTTCATCCATAACATTTCCTTGTATACTTCTGTAGCAGTAATATATTCTGCTTTTGTGGTGGAGAGAGCAATACACCTTTGTAACCTGGATTGCCATGACACAGCTCCCCTTGTAAAAGTAAGTACATAACCTAAAGTGGACTTCCTCGTATCTATATCTTTTGCCATATTTGCATCTGTGTAACCTGTCAACACAGGTGGTCCACCTCCAAAGCTTAAACAAATCTTAGAGCTCCCTCTGAGATATCTAAAAATCCACTTCACTACTACCTAGTGCTCTTTGCCTGGATTTGTAAGAAATCTGTTAGTAACACCCATTGTATATGTGATGTCTGGCCTCGTACATACCATTGCATACATTAAACTTCCAACTACTGAAGCATAAGGAACATTTTACATTTTTTCCTTCTCCTTATTACTTGACGGACTCTGTTCTGTGCATAACTTGAAGTGACCTGCAAGAGGAGAACTAACTGGTTTTGCATTGCTCATATTGAATCTTTCCAATACATTCTCGATGTATTTCTCTTGTGACAACCAAATCTTCTTATTTTTCCTGTTGTGAGAAATCTGAATACCCAGTATTTGCTTTGCTGGCCCCATGTCCTTCATTGCAAAATACTCACTCAGTTCCTTCTTCAACTTGTCAATTGTAGATACATCTTTTCTAAGAATAAGCATGTCATCAACATAAAGTAAGAGAATAATAAAATTCTCACCAAACCATTTGATATACACACAATGATTTGAAGCCGTTCTTTTGTATCCATTTTTTGTCATAAATGAATCAAACTTTCTGTACCACTGTCTTGGAGCTTGCTTTAGCCCATATAAGCTCTTCTTCAATTTGTAGACAAAGATCTCTTTACCTTTGACTTTGAAACCTTCTGGTTGCTCCATATAAATTTCCTCCTCCAAATCCCCATGAAGGAAAGCTGTTTTCACATCTAACTGCTCAACCTCTAAGTCCTAGCTAGTAGCAATACCAAGAGTAACACGAATAGAAGATATTTTAACAATAGAAGAAAAAATCTCTTCAAAGTCAATACCTTTCTTTTGACCAAAGCCTTTCACAACCAATCTAACTTTGTACTTTGGTTGAGAATAATATTCTTGAATCTTCAACCTGAAAACCTACTTATTCTTCAAGGCCTTTATTTCATTTAATAGTAGCACCAAATCATAAGTGTGGTTCTTCTGAAAAGCATCCATCTCTTCCTGCATAGCAATTAATCACTTCTCTTTATGCTCATTTTTAACTGTTTCCTGGTAACTCTCTGGTTCACCTATATCAGTAAGTATCACTTACTCATCTGTAGAGTGTCTTTTGGAAGGTTGACATTGTCTAGAAGATCTTCTCAACTGAGGTTTTGCGGGAAGTTGCTCTCCAACTTCTTCTTGCTCAACATGTCTTGCAGGTAGATCAACATCAGACTCTACACCATCTTCCTACACATCTCCCCCATCACCCTAATATACTGAAGGAGTAATTGGGTCACAATATGCTAATCCTTCTGTAGAAGTCTTAGCCGGTGTCTTTTTCTTCAAATCATCAAAGGTTTGATCGTCAAATAAACTACATCTCTACTTCTGAACACCTTCTGTTTTCTGGATCCCAAAGCCTGTAACCAAACTGATCATGTGAGTAACCAAGAAAAATACATTCTTTAGTCTTACCATCCAACTTGGACCTCTCATTGTTTGGAACATGTGTAAATGCACGACAACCAAACACTCTCAAATGCTTGTAAGAAACATCTTTCCCTAACCATACATACTCTGCAACATAAGCATCTAGGGCTGTACATGGTGACAAGTTGATCACATCAACTGCAGTCCTCAAAGCCTCATCCCAAAACCTTTTGGGTAGCTTGGCATGTGAAAGCATACATCTGATCTTTTCCATAATGGTGTGGTTCATCCTCTTTGCAATTGTATTATACTGAGGTGTACCAGGGACTGTCATCTCATGTTACATCCCATGTGACCTGCAATAATCATTAAATAATCCTATATACTCATCACCATTATCTGATCTTATGCATTTCAATTTCCTTTCTGTCTCCCTTTCAACCTTGACATGAAACTCTTTGAAGACATTAATAACCTGATCTTTGGTCTTCAAAGCATAGGCCCAAACTTTCCTAGAAAAATCATCTATAAAAGTGACAAAATAAAGTGCACCACTTATACTAAGAACATTAACAGATCCACCAGGAGTTTTTGTCCTCAAAGGACCACATACATCTGTATAAACATGGTCTATGTCATGCATTTTTCTAGACAAAGCAAAACTAGCAAATGAAACTCTGTGTTGTTTACTAGCCAAATAATCAATATAAGGGTTCAGATGTATACCTTCGAGGTCTGGCAATGTCTCTCTCTTGGAAAGAGCTTGTAGCCCCTTCTCGCTCATGTGTCCCAATCACCTATACCACAACTCCATGCTGAAATCTTTTTTTATAGCATTTAACTGCTCACCATAAGCTTTAGCCTGCAACCTGTACAAAGTATGATATTTCTTTTCACTAGCTATAATAAGAGAACCTTTACTGAGCTTCCATTGCCCTCTGTAAAATCTACTATCATAGTCTTCATCATCTAGCCTTCCAATTGAAATTAAATTCAGCTTTAAGTCAACCACATGCCTCACATTCTTAAGCACTAACTTGCAGCCAAGGTGTCATAGTTACCCATCTTAACAACACCAAAATTTTCAAACCTATAGATAGCAAAAAACTCCCTCTATGGTGTAACATGATAAGAAACACCTGTGTCAATCATCCACTTAAGATCCTGACATACACAAGAATAAATATCATCAAAAGGAAATAAAATCAAATAATCACCACTCTACACTATAGTTGTAATATTATCTTTTGACTCTATAGACTACACTTCTTTTCCCTTTTTCTTGCTCTTCTTAGGTTGCTTATATTGGTTCTTGTAATGTCCTTTGTCACCACAATTATAGCAAATAATATCTTTTCTTGATCTTGACTTGCTCCTACTCATGTGTGAACTGTTTCTAGACTTTGACATTCCTCTGTTATCTGAGATAAGTGCTTGTGAACCATTCTGAGATGTTGCTGAACTCTTTCTTCTCAACTCCTTATTCAACAAACTGCTTGTTACTTGACTCATAGTGACAACACCATCTGGCGCAGAATTACTGAGGGAAACCACTAGTGTCTCCCAACTTTCTGCAATGAACTGAGAAGTAACAATGCTTGTAATTCATCATCAAGAAATATTTTCATAGAGGATAACTGGTTAGTAATACTCTGCAATTCATTCAAATACTCAGCAATAGAAGAACCCTCTCTATATTTTAGGTCCACAAGTTTTCTGATCAAAAAAGCTTTGTTGCTAGTTGTTTTTCTTTCATATAGACTTTCAAACTTTTTCCAAAGAGAATATGCAGAAATTTCAGTATAAACATGGTGAAAAATATTATCATCAAGCCACTGTCGAATAAACCCAATTGTTTTTCGATCTAACCTCTTCCACCCATCATCTATCATAGTTGTAGGTTTTGCACTATCCCCTTGCAAAGGTTCATACAAATCTTTGCAATACAAGAGATCTTCCATTCTTGGTTTCCATATCATCCAATTGTTTCTATTCAAACTAATCATGCGAGAAACATTACTGGCTTCCATGTTCAAATACAAAATTAAATCACCAAAATCCTACTATGATACTAGTTGATGGGATATAATGCGGAATAACCTTTGTATACGAACAGGTACTCGAAGATCATAATACGCAATAGAATTAAAAGGAATCACAATCAAATAGAACACTAAGATATACATGGAAAGCCCCTTTAATGTGAAGGGTAAAAACCACGGGGCAAACTAGAGATAATCCACTATAATAATAATGAATATACAAATCTTAATCTCTTGCCCAAAACTCTAGCAACAATCATAAGAGAATAACTGGGATACAAGGATCACGTCACTATGCTCAATATCTAAATCCTCCCTAAGTAATCACAGTAAGAATTTACTGTAGATTTGATCTAAACTGAGATAAGAACACTGCTGGATGATTGAGAACAGTCTCTCTGCATTGTCCTTGTTTTCTTCCCTTTTCTTTCTCCTTAGATTTTTATCTTTTTCTCCTCCCTTTTGTTGCTGCAAGGATCACCACGTTGCTGTAGTTTTTCTCCCAAAAACGCAACCATCACACCCCCTTATATTGATCTAGGATTAGGTCAAAGGGGTGTGGGTTGTGGGCTGATAAGCCCACTATGGGCCAAACCCACTATGGGCTGTCAGCCCAATAACCTCCTCCTTCAGCCCATAAGGGAGGCTGTCCCATAACTCCTCAATGTGAAGCCATACCGACCAGTTGTCGGCATATCTCCTGACTTTATTTTGGTAAAGTCTTTGTTAACATGTATGCTCCTTATCATTTGTGTGAATTTTCTGAAGCTGCAACTACTTCTCTTCAAATACATTTTGAATCTAATGGTATCTGACATCTATATGCTTTGACTTAGAATGAAACATTGGGTTCTTACACAAATGGATGGCACTCTGGCTGTCACAATGCACCACATAATTTTTCTATTCAACCCAAATTCTTGTAAGAATTCTTTCATCCATAACATTTCTTTGCATACCTCTATAGCATCAATATATTCTGCTTCTGTGGTGGAGAGAGCAATACACATTTACAACCTGGATTGCCATGACACAGCTCCCCCTATAAAAGTAAGTACATAACCTGAAGTGGAGTTCTTTATATCTATATCTCTTGCCATATCTGCATCTGTGTAACCTGTCAATATAGGTGGTCTACCTCCAAAGCTTAAACAAACCTTAGAGCTCCCTCGGAGATATCTAAAAATTCACTTCACCGTTACCCAATGCTCTTTGCCTGGATTTGCAAGAAATCTGCTAGTAACACCTACTACATATGCGATGTCTGGTCTCGTACATACCATTGCATATATTAAACTTCTAACTACTGAAGCAGAAGGAACCTTTTGTATTTTCTCCTTCTCCTCATCACTTGACGGACTCTGTTCTGAGCGCAACTTGAAGTGACCTGCAAGAGGAGAACTAACTGGTTTTGCATTGCTCATATTAAATCTTTCCAATACATTCTCGATGTATTTCTCCTATGACAACCAAGTCTTCTTATTTTTCCTGTTATGAGAAATCTGAATACCCAGTATTTGCTTTGTTGGCTCCATGTCCTTCATTGCAAAAGACTCACTCAGTTCCTTCTTTAACCTGTCAATTGTAGATATATCTTTCCCAAGAATAAGCATGTCATCAACATAAAGTAAGAAAATAATAAAATTCTCACCAAACCATTTGATATACATACAATGATCTAAAGTCGTTCTTTTGTATCCATTTTTTATCATAAATGAATCAAACTTTCTGTACCACTGTCTTGGAGCTTGCTTTAGCCCATACAAGCTCTTCTTTAATTTGCAAACAAAGTTCTTTTTACCTTTGACTTTGAAGTCTTTTGGTTGTTCCATATAAATTTTCTCCTCCAAATCCCTATGAAGGAAAGTTGTCTTCATATCTAACTGTTCAACCTCTAAGTCCTGACTAGCAGCAATACAAAGAGAAACACGAATAGAAGACATTTTAATAATAAGAGAAAAAATCTTTTTAAAGTCAATTCCTTTCTTTTGACCAAAGCCTTTCACAATCAATCTAGCTTTGTACTTTGGTTGAGAACAATATTCTTGAGTTTTCAACCTAAAAATCCACTTGTTCTTCAAGGCCTTCGTTCCATTTGATAGTAGCACCAAATTATAAGTGTGATTCTTCTGAAGAACATCCATCTTTTCCTACATAGCAACTAACCACTTCTCTTTCTATTCATTTTCAACTGCTTCCTAGTAACTCTCTAGTTCACCTGCATCAGTAAGCATCACATACTCATCTGTAGAGTATCGTTTAGAAGGTTGATGTTGTCTAAAAGATCTTCTCAACTGAGGTTCTACGGGAAGTTGCTCTCTTCTTTTTGCTCAACATGTCCTACGGGTAGATCAACATCAGGCTCTACATCATCTTCCTGCACATCTCCCCTATCACCCTGATATACTGAAGGAGTAACTAGGTCACAATCTGCTAATCCTTCTATAGAAGTCTTGGTCGGTGTTTTCTTCTTCAAATCTTCAAAGGTTTGATCCTCAAAGAAGACTACATCTTTGCTTCTGAACATCTTTTGTTTTTTTGGATCCCAAAGCCTGTAACCAAACCGATCATTTGAGTAACCAAGAAAAATACATTCTTTAGTCTTACCATCCAGCTTGGACCTCTCATTGTTTGGAACATGTGCAAATGCACGACAACCAAACACTCTCAGATGCCTGTAGGAAACATCTTTCCCTAACCATATATGCTCTGCAACATCACCATCTAGGGCTATACATGGTGATAAATTGATCACATCAACTACAGTCCTCAAAGCCTCATTCCAAAACCTTTTGGGTAGCTTGGCCTGTAAAAGCATATATCTGATCTTTCCTATGATGGTGCGGTTTATCCTCTCTGCAATTGCATTATGCTGAGGTGTACTAGGAACTGTCATCTCATGTTGGATCCCATGTGACCTGCAATAATCATTAAATAATCCTATATACTCACCACCATTATCTGATCTTATGCAATTCAATTACCTTTCTGTCTCCCTTTCAACCCTGGTATAAAACTCTTTGAAGACATTAATAACCTGATATTTAATCTTCAAAGCATAGGCCTATATTTTTCTGGAAAAATCATCTATAAAAGTGACAAAATAAAGTGCAACACTTATACCAAGAACATTAATAGATCCATCAGGAGTTTTTGTCCTCAAAGGACCACATACCTTTATATAAACATGGTCTAAGACATGCATTTTTCTAGACAAAACAAGACTAGCAAATGAAACTCTATGTTGTTTACCAGCCAAACAATCAATACAAGGGTTCAGATATATACCTCTAAGGTCTAACAATACCTCTCTCTTGGAAAGAGCTTGTAGCCCATTCTCGCTCATGTGTCCCAATCGCCTATGCCACAACTCTATGTTGAAGTCTTTTTTTGTAATATTTAACTACTCACCATAAGCTTTAGCTTGCAACCTATACAAAGTATGTCATTTTTTTCTACTAGCTATAACAAGAGAACCCTTACTGAACTTCTATCTTACTGAGCTTCCATTGCCCTCTATGAAATATGCTATTATAGTCTTCATCATCTAGCCTTCCAACTGAAATTAAATTCAGTCTCAAGTCAACCACATGCCTCACATCCTTAAGCACCAACTTGCAACCAAGGTGGGTCTTTAAATGGATATCACATATGCCAATGATGTCTGCTGTGCCATAGTTACCCATCTTGACAATATCAAAATTTTCAGACCTGTAGGTAGCAAAAAACTCCCTCCGTGGTGTAGCATGATAAGAAGCACCTGTGTCAATTACCCACTCAAGATCCTGAAACACAGAAGAAAAAATATCATCAAAAGGAGACAAAATCAAATAATCACCACCCTGCACTATAGTTGTGATATTATCTTTTGACTCTATAGACTCCACTTCTTTTCCTTTTTTTTTGCTCTTCTTAGGTTGCTTATATTGGTTATTGTAATATCCTTTCTCACCATAGTTATAGCAAACAATATCTTTTCTTGATCTTGACTTGCTCCTACTCATACGTGAATTGCTTCTACACTTTGACCTTCCTTTATTTTTTGAAATAAGTGCCTGTGAATCATTCTGAGATGTTGCTGAACTCTTTCTTCTCAACTCCTCATTCAACAAACTGCTTGTTACTTGACTCATAGTGATAACACCATCTGAAGCAGAATTACTGAGAGAAACCACTAGTGTCTCCCAACTTTCTAGCAATGAACTGGGAAATAACAATGCCTGCAACTCATCATCAAGAGACATTTTCATAGAGGATAATTGGTTAGTAATACTCTGCATTTAATTCAAATGCTCAACAATAGAAGCACCCTCTCTATATTTTAGGTTCACAAGTTTTTTGATAAAAAAAGTTTTGTTGCCAGCTATTTTTCTTTCATAGAGACTTTCTAATTTTTTCCAAAGAGAATATGCAGAAATTTCAGTAGAAATATGGTGAAAGATAATATCATCAAGCCATTGTCGAATAAACCCAATTGTTTTTCGATCTAACCTCTTCCACTCATCATCTGTCATAGTTGTGGGTTTTGCACTATCCCCTTGCAAAGGTTCATACAAATCTTTGCAATACAAGAGATCTTTCATTCTTGGTTTTCATATCATCCAATTATTTCTATTCAAACTAATCATGCGAGAAACATTACTGGCTTCCATGTTCAAATACAAAATTAAATCACCAAAATCCTACTTTGATACTAGTTGATGGGATATAATGCATAATAACATTTGTATACGAACAGGTACTCGAAGACCATAATACGCAGCGGAATTAAATGAAATCACAATCAAATAGAATACTAAGATATACGTGGAAAGCCCCTTTAATGTGAAGGGTAAAAACCACGGGGCAAACTAGAGATAATCCACTATAATAATAATGAATATATAAATCTAAATCTCTTGCTCAAAACTCTAGCAACAATCACAAGAGAATAATTGTGATACAAGGATCACGTCACTATGCTCAATATCTAAATCCTCCATAATTCTCCCTAAATAATCACAGTAAGAATCTACTATAGATTTGATTTAACCTGAGATGAGAACACTGCTGGATGATTGAGAACAGTCTATCTGCGTTGTCCTTGTTTTCTTCCCTTTCTTTCTCCTTGGATTTCTGTCTTTTTCTCCTCCCTTTTGCTGTTGCAAGGATCACCATGTTGCTGTAGTTTTTCTCCAAAAAACACGGTCGCCTCACACCCCAAAACGCAACCACCACACCCCTCTTATATTGATCTAGGGTTAGATCAAAGGGATATGGGCTGTGGGCTGATAAAGCCCACTATGGGCTGAACCCACTATGGGTTGAACCCACTATGGGTTGTCAGCCCAACACTTCTATGCCCACTTGATCAAACCTAAAATTTTCTTTTCATGAAATTCATTTGTGTTGATGATGATATATTATTGTTGAGTTAAGATATATGTTCTTGATGTTATTGTGATCTTCTAGTTATTCTGAAGAAGACTTATTGTAAACTTGTTATTATTATTGGTAATAGTGGAAGTTTGAAGTGGACTATTGAAGAAGACTACGGTCCCTTGATTTTCCACGTAATTTTTTTTTAGATTTTTTACATAAAAAATTCCTATATAATAGCAGCATAACTATTATAGAGGAATAATTCTAGGTTTTTCATATAAAAAATTCGATGTTTCATTGATTTATTGTTTTACTATTTATGTTAACTAGTTAATATTTATTTTTAGTAATAAATAGATATTTTAATGAGGAATTCATTTTGAGAAAAAAAATAGTTCTTTATAATAATTTTTCTCAACAATCTTAATATATTTATTTTTTATTATAAAAAATCAAGATATTTAATTATTAATGACCATAACATGTCTATTAGACGATGACAAACACAGCATAATTCGACAGATACGTTTGATTAATCATTTGATTTTTATTCCTTGGTAATCATTACATCAGCACGAAGAAGACCTTTATATATAGCTAGTGTGACGTGAAGAATGGAGATCTTTTGTTGTCATCTAAATAAGATATTTTAATCCTAACAACAACAGATGCATCCACTTATGACTTGTATATTCGATTGGATCTTCATATATTTTTCTTATTGTTAGTTCCACTAATTCTACCTTTCGCACATAAAAAAAAAAAAAGAAAAGGAAATATTGCATGATCATGCGTACTAGACGCTTACAAGATGACGCAAATCCCTACGATACCTCGACGGAGACATCACATTAGTTATTTGATCTCATCATCTATAGATGACTGCACCTGCTTTTGGTGGGAGTAATGGACATCTTTTGCTGTCGTCTAGATGGGTATCCAACTCGGGCACAAAGACTCAGTCCAATCTAGAAGGAGAGTAGGAGGAGGGTTTGACATGGTCATGATGCGTGCCAGTTACTGTGCCTCTCCTTTTCGCCCACAAGAGCTGTGACTCCTCTTGTCCACGGGGAAGAATGGGTCATACTCTCTCTCTCTCTCTCTCTCTCTCTCCTGCGTGCAATGTATTAGTGAGGTACTCGAAACCACGCGTAACCGTGTGGAAGTTCAATCTTTGGACTCTTTTGTGTGTCTGATCACACAAGTCTCACTCTTCCGGTGCTTGTCATGGAATGAGGAATTTGTTGTGAATTGAAGGAAGATTTATCTAATTTTTAATGTAATTTGAATGTAACACCTTTTTGTTCAGCTATCATCTTAAATTTTTAGATATTATCATTTGACTTTAAAATAAAAAAATAGCAAAATATATTATAACAATTGCTATATATTTTAAATCGGATGCCCCGCAATCTAGTTGATGAGATATGATAAATTAATCTTTGATTTTATACTATGAAAAAGATTTTTATTGAGTAACATATTCCCCTGAGGGTCATTCAATTTAAAATACTTATCATTCTATCATAATAAAAAGTTATCTTAAAAATTAACACCACATATTAAAAGAATTATATCCTCGAGAAAAGAGTATTAATGACAAGATCATCGTATTAAGTTAATTATTTATTTGTTGACTTATATTTGATGGAAAGAATAGAAGATAAGAATGATTATTGAATAAGCTTTATTAAAAAAGTTTTATTAAAATAGTTTTAGCTTCAATACATTAAGTTATCCCTCTCTCATTTATACAAATTAGGAGGAATGATTCCCTCAACAGAATAGAGGATTTTCCTCGACCTCAACAGAATAAAGAGTTTTTCTTAATATTTTTATAATATTTTTGGCAAAAATATTCTGCTAATTTTTTTAATGTACAAAAAGAAAAAAAAGATAAATAGATTGAACAAACGGGAAAAGAGGAGGTCAAACAGCCATACATTATAATTACTGGTGCCACCCACCTGCATGATGTGGATTGTATCCTTCCTTCATGGTGTGTTGTAATTGAATTCGAAGACACCAGGCTTAATGAGATTGGCCATTTGACTTGACTTGGCTTTCTCTGTCTCGTCGTAGGACACCCCAAATGGAGACGGATGAAATGGTGACATGGAGGCGAATCTTCATCTCATTAAATTTGGTCATCTAGAAAGTCTTGCGATTATACATTATATATATATATATATACATACATATCAACAACAACAATGTTAATGCACAAGTAATATTTATTTATTTATCTATGTAATATTCTTTCTTCTATTTAGCTTTTATATGCTTGAGTATATTATTCTCTTTTATTAAAATTCCTATGATATGCATATATGGAGAGGGAGAAGTGAATCAAAATGGTTTCCATTCCAATCACATCAAGTAATGAAAGAGAATTAAGTAAGGAAAGGATATTATCCCCATCTATGATGCTGCAAATTTTACATTTCTTTAATGCCAACAACACATGTATGTGACCGATTCAATTCAAAGACAAACTACACAGTGAATTGGGGGCCACCCGTGTTTCTTGTGCAAATTGATAAGTGGTGCAAAGACCCAAGTCTTTCTCCCCCCCCAAATCTTTTCTAGGATTTTTTATTTTGTTCCCTTTCGTTTCCTCCCTTCTCTTGAAAAGTATTCCATTCAATCGCTTGTCCTTTCTTGAAATGTCACATCTTGCCAAGCATTTTGGAAAGCCAACATTACCGCGTTCAGTGGGTCCCCTCTGGTTAGGGACATGCTTTTTTTCTTTTCTTCTTTTTCTTTTTCTTGCAAAATAAATAAAATCTTATCTCTAATGCATACGTATGCTTGTTGGATGGGTTATGTATTTTGTAAGCATGAGTTTTATATCTGACATTACATTAAAAAAAAAGAAGGTATTTTTGATTTATTTATACCGATTTAATTTTTTATAATATATTATTTTATATAATATATAATTTTTATTTTATATAATATATTAAAATATTATTTTATATGTAAAAGAGAACCGCATGATTCCCGTCCATGCAACGCGTAGATAGAAGAAGCGTTTGAAGTTTCTTGGCCATTTCCAAGCAAAACCCTCACATCCTCCTCCTCTCTCCATCCATCGATCTATCACCATAAGCAACCAGTATTAAACTGCTATGAAATGGTCAACATCTCTCTCTCTCTCTCTCTCTCTCTCTACCTCTTCTCTGTCGTCGTGGTGATGGTTTTTCTCTGTGCCGAGAACCAATGAGAGCATACGACGCGCAATTCTTCCACCTTCCTCATGTTGTTTATATATACCACCACTTCATTTGGATTCCTCCACCATCATCACTCTCCAAGCAACCTCGCTTGCTTGCCTACATATCCACACGGATTCATTCATTCCTCTTCCCACTTCAGCTTGATTCCACTGCTTCCGATGCTCATCGGCCGGTAGAGCTCCTCTGTTCCTCCGTAGAGTGGCAATCGCCCTGAAAGAGATAGATAGAGAGAGAGCCGGGCATGGGGAGCAGCACAGGAAGTGAGCTCGAAAGCCCTCTCGTGGCCGAGCTAGCTCGAGCTCTCGAGTTGGCCAGGCAGCTGGAATCCCATCTCAGCAACCCTGCCCCAATTGACTTGTGCAAGTCCGTGGCGCCCGAGATATTGTCATCCATTCAGAGGTCCATCCTCATGGCGAAATCGAGCGATCCCGACGGCGAGCAGCAGGCGGCTGGCGACAGCCCCCGCAGCGAGAGTTCCAGCCCGGCGTTCAAGGATCACGACCGCAAGGAGCTGATCAAGAAAAGGTGAGCCTCGTTGGTTCTTGGCGAGCTCGCTCTGGTTCCTCCGTCACCGGCTGACATGGCTTTCTTGCTCCTTTGGATTCCTCTTTCAGGAAGACGCTGCACAAATGGACGAATCAAGTGAGGCTCACCCCGGGCACCGGAGGAGTCGAAGGGTCTGTGGATGACGGCTACAGCTGGAGAAAGTACGGGCAGAAGGACATCCTGGGAGCCAAACATCCGAGGTCAGTATCAGAAATCTTCCCCGTAAGAAGCAGGTCGAGCGCTTACAGGGCAACAATGACGGGGTCTCACGCTCTTCCTCACCTTGCAGAGCCTACTACAGGTGCACGCACCGCCACACCCAGGGCTGCTCTGCGACGAAGCAAGTGCAGAGATCGGACGAGGACCCTCTGACGTTCGACATCACCTACGTCGGGGCTCATACCTGCCTCCAGAAGCCACAGCGAGCCTCGGCATCCGCATGCCAGGTGCCGCAGCGGCGGGAACACCAGAAGGAGGACCTGCTGCTGAGCTTTCGAGCAGGCTTGAAGGTCAAGACCGAAGTCGCGGAATTGGAGGAAGCGCAGCGGCAGACTTGTCGACAAGGAAATGAATTCCACGTCTTCTCCGCGCCGGCCTTAAACCTGTCGCCGGTGGCGTCGGAGTCGATCTACTTCAGCAGCTTTGATGATGGCATCAACCTACAGACTTCGGACTCGGAGATCACCGAGATGATATCCAGAAGCAATTCAGCGAGCTACTTGTCTCTGGTGGACATGGATTTCATGCTGGAGGAGCTGGACTTCGAACGGGACTTCCAGTTCGATGCCTCGAGCTTCTTCTCCTGAGTCATGCGACATGAGCAGAGTCCAAACACTCGAGATCGCTCAATTCATTTACCGAGATTAAAGAAGACGACTGGTTAATTCACCAACTGGTGATGTAGGTAGAAACAGAGTGAGTTTGTTCAGTGTAATATGTAGCTCAATTCTGTGTTAAGATCAATGGCTTCAAGTCTGTCTGTGTCCAGCCACTATCAACAAGGAAATCCTAATAGATAGCAAGCGAATCCGACACAACTATTGATCGACAACTATCTTCCAAAGGTGGAGTTGTGAAGATGGCAGTGGACATCATATTGAGCTGCATGCACCGGGACACAGCATATATATATATATATATATACACAGACTTTTACCTTGAAATAGACATCTACGCCTACGATTCACAGGGGAAGATCTATGAAAGTACAGGGAAAGATTTGTGAACCTTGCCACTGACAAATTGATTTTTCTTCTCGAACACTTAATTGATGCTTCGACAACCTGAAGATCCAAAAGAGAAAGCAGTAGTTCATTAACGAGGTGAAACACAGAATTAGCATTTCTTAATTAGACCTCTTGTAGATAATATTTGTGAAGACGGTTTAACTAACTTATTAATTTAATGGACCTAAGACTTAAGATGGACTGATTTAGTCTCATAAACAAAGTTTAAACTATGATGTCAAAATGGTCTTCGCAACTCACAACATGCATGATGCATGTTGAAATATAGATTTTTCTATCATAATTTCAATGGCTCTCTCAGTTTATAGTAAACTTTAATAAAAATCATAAGGGTAGTATCGTCAAAGTTAAGAGTCATATCAAAAATTACGATGAGAGCGTTGGGTCGAGCCCATAGTGGGTTTGAATAGAACGATTTAGGCATTGAGCCCAAATCTAATCTATTAAAAAAAAAAAAAAGGGAAAGAAAACCTATTATAGTCATGAGCGGTATGAGAGGAACGAGGAAAAGAGTGACGACATAAAAAAGAAAAAGAGAGAGAAGAGAAAAAAATAGGATTTTGAGATTTTTTGCTAGATGATCAAGTGGTTAAATTTCATTGATTTTGGGCTAAATCTTATGTGGAGAATCTTTACAATAAGCTCTATAATCCTAATGGTGCTGATATATGATTTGTCCTCTTTGAAATGTTTTTCTGATATACCCACTTGGTGAGAGATAAAATTTTTCTTTTATAAAATCCATCCATGGTGACGATGATATGTCATTGTTGAATCAAGATATATGTTCTTGATTTTATTATGATCCTCTAACTATTTTGAAGAAGACTTATTATAAACCTATTCTCGCATTGGATTTTTCATATAAAAAATCGGTGTCTCACTTTGTGATTGATTCATTGTTTTACTATTTATGTTGCTCTGGTTAATATTCACTTTTGATAACAAGTTGATATTTTGATGATGAATCCATTTTGATATACAAAGAGGGAAAAAAATTATTCAGCTGTAATAATTTTTGCCAACAAAGTGGTATCAAAGCATCAAGTTGTTTAGTGCTAGTTTTTCTTGTGTGATTAAAATTGAAGAGTCAGATGGTATGATAAAATTGAACTCATCAAATTATTCCACTTGGAGGCATATGATGGAAGATTTGTTTTATTGCAAAGATTTGTATAAGCCCATTAAAGTTAAGGAAAAAACCTTCTACTATAGAAGATGAGGAATAAGAGGTTCAACATAGAAAAGCTATTGCCTATATTAGAAGATAGATTGACGTAACTTTGCATAAGTGTATTTTTGATGAAACCAGAGCTGATAATATTTACTAAGTGTTAGAAAATATCTTTACGAAAAAGATAGTGAGAAATAGAATTTTTCTCCTCAAAAAGCTTGTTAATTTAATGTATAAAGATAATGATAATATTGTTTAGCACATAAGCCTATTTCAGAATCTTGCAAACAAGCTAGTTCCTATGAAAATGAATATAGATGATGAGATGCAAAGATTGTTACTTCTCAACTTTTACCGAAAAGTTGAAAAACGTATGTGGTGACAATTTTTAACTCAACACTAGCAGATAGTCTAACTATATTTATGGTTAAAGATAGTTTTCTAAATGAAGATACCATAAGGAAAGAGTAAGGAGAATCTTCTTCTAGTGTACTTGTTATTGAAAAATAAGAAAAATGTGGAATAAGTTATAATAGAAATTCATATGGTTATAGAGGAAGATCTAAGTTTATAAGAGATATTAAGTGTTTCTACTAATGGGGATATAAAGAGGAATAACCTTTGTATATGAACAAATACTAGAAGACCATAATACGCAGCGGAATTAAATAGAAGCACAATCAAACAAAACACCAAGATATACGTGGAAAATCCCTTCAATGTGAAGGGTAAAAACCACGGGGCAAACTAGAGATAATCCACTATGAGAATAATGAATATACAAATCTCAATCTCTTGCCCTAAACCCTAGCAACAACCACAAGAGAATAACTGGGATACAAGGATCACGTCACTGCCCACAATATCTAAAACCTCCCCAAGTAATCACAGCAAGAGTCTACTGTAGATTTGATCTAACCTGAGATGAGAACACTGCTAGATGATTAAGAACAATCTCTCTGCGTTATCCTTGTCTTCTTCCCTTTTTTCTCTTCCTTTTCTGCCTTGTTCTCCTTCTTCTCTTTGGAATCCCGTGGCTCTCAAGATCTGCCTCGTTGCTGCCTTTTTATAGCCTTTTTTTGCTTCTAAAATTCAGCCACCACACCCCCCTAATCTTAATTAGGGTTAGGTTAAGAGGGGGTGTGGGCTGTGGGCTGCCCTAGCCTATATGGGCTGAATATGGGCTATCAGCCCAACAACCTCCCCCTTCAGCCCAAAAGGGAGGCTATCCCATGACTCCTCAATGTGAAGCCATGCCGACCAGCTGTCGGCATATCTTCTGTCTTTCTTTTGGTAAGGTCTTCGTCAACATGTCTGCTCCGTTGTCATCTGTATGAATTTTCTGAAGCTGCAACTGCTTCTCTTCAAATACATTTTGAATCCAGTGGTATCTGACATCTATATGCTTTGATTTGTAATGAAACATTGGGTTCTTACACAAATGGATGACACTCTGGCTGTCACAATGCACCACATAATTTTCCTGTTTCAGCCCCAATTCTTGTAAGAATTTTTTCATCCATAACATTTCTTTGCATATCTCTGTAGCAGCAATATATTCTGCTTCTATGGTAGAGAGAGCAATACACCTTTGCAACCTGGATTGCCATGACATAGCTCCCCCTACAAAAGTAAGTACATAACCTGAAGTAGACTTTCTCGTATCTATATCTCTTGCCATATCTGCATCTGTATAACCTGTCAACACATGTGGTCCACCTCCAAAGCTTAAACAAACCTTAGAGCTCCCTCTGAGATATCTAAAAATTCACTTCACTGCTGCCCAATGCTCTTTGCTTGGATTTGCAAGAAATCTGCTAGTAACACCCACTGCATATGCAATGTCCGACCTCGTACATACCATTGCAATCATTAAACTTCCAACTGCTGAAGCATAAGGAACCTTTTGCATTTTCTCCTTCTCCTCATCACTTGACGGACTCTGTTCTGAGCACAACTTGAAGTGACCTGCAAGAGGAGAACCAACTGGTTTTGCATTGCTCATACTGAATCTTTCCAATACCTTCTCGATGTATTTCTCCTGTGACAACCAAATCTTCTTGTTTTTTTGTCACGGGAAATCTGCATGCCTAGTATTTGCTTTACTGGCCCCATGTCCTTCGTTGCAAAAGACTCACTCAGTTCCTTCTTCATCCTGTCAATTTTAAACATATCTTTCCCAAGAATAAGCAGGTCAACAACATAAAGTAAGAGAATAATAAAATCCTCACCAAATCATTTGATGTACACACAATGATCTGAAGTAGTTCTTTTGTATCCATTTTCTGTCATAAATGAATCAATCTTTCTGTACCACTGTCTTGGAGCTTGCTTTAGCCCATACAAGCTCTTCTTCAACTTGTATACAAAATTATATTTACCTTTGACTTTGAAGACTTCTGGTTGCTCCATATAAATTTCCTCCTCCAAATCACCATGAAGGAAAACTGTCTTCACATCTAACTGCTCAACCTCCAAGTCCTGGCTAGCAGCAATACCAAGAGCAACACGAATAGAAGATATTTTAACAACAGGAGAGAAAATCTCTTCAAAATCAATACCTTTCTTTTGACCAAAGCCTTTCACAACCAATCTAGCTTTGTACTTTGGTTGAAAACAATATTCTTAAGTCTTCAACCTAAAAACCCACTTGTTCTTCAAGGCCTTCATTCCATTTGGTAGCAGCACCAATTTATAAGTGTGGTTCTTCTGAAGAGCATCCATCTCTTCCTGCTTCTCTTTCTGCTCACTTTCAACTGCTTCCTGGTAACTCTCTGGTTCACCTGCATCAGTAAGCATCACATACTCATCTGTAGAGTATCTTCTGGAAGGTTGACGTTGTCTAGAAGATCTTCTCAACTGTGGTTCTATTGGAACTTGCTCTCCTACTTCTTCTTGCTTAACATATCCTGCAGGTAGATCAACATCAGGCTCTACACTATCTTCCTACACATCTCCCTCATCACCATGATATACTGGAGGAATAATTGGGTCATAATATGCTAATCCTTCTGCAGAAGTCTTGGCCTGTGTCTTCTTCTTCAAATCTTCAAAGGTTTGATCCTCAAAGAAGACTACATCTCTGCTTCTGAATACCTTTTGCTTTTCTGGATCCCAAAGCCTGTAACCAAAATTATTATGTGAGTAACCAAGAAAAATACATTATGTAGACTTACCATCCAGCTTGGACCTCTCATTGTCTGGAATATGTGCAAATGCGCGACAACCAAATACTCTTAAATGCCTGTAGGAAACATCTTTCTCTAACCATACATGCTCTGCAACATCACCATCTAGGGCTGTACATGGTGATAAGTTGATCACATCAACTGCAGTCCTCAAAGCCTCATCCCAAAACCTTTTGGGTAGCTTGGCTTGTGAAAGCATACATCTAATTTTTTCCATGATGGTGCGGTTCATCCTATCTGTAATTGCATTATGCTGAGGTGTACCAGGAACTGTTATCTCATGTTGGATCCCATGTGACCTGCAATAGTCATTAAACAATCCTGTATACTCACCACCATTATCTGATCTTATGCATTTCAATTTCCTTTCTGTCTCCCTTTCAACCCTAGCATGAAACTCTTTGAAGACATTAATAACCTGATCTTTGGTCTTCAAAGCATAGGCCCAAACTTTCCTAGAAAAATCATCTATAAAAGTGACAAAATAAAGTGCACCACTTATACCAAGAACATCAACAGATCCACCAAGAGTTTTTGTTCTCAAAGGACCACATACATTTGTATAAACACAGTCTAATGCATGCATTTTTCTAGACAAAGCAGCACTAGCAAATGAAACTCTATGTTGTTTACCAGCCAAACAATCAATACAAGGGTTCAGATGTATACCTCTAAGGTCTGGCAATACCTCTCTCTTGGAAAGAACTTGCAGCCCCTTCTCGCTCATGTGTCCCAATCGCCTATGCCACAACTCCATACTGAAGTCTTTCTCTATAGCATTTAACTGCTCACCATAAGCTTTAGCCTGCAACCTGTACAAAGTATGACATTTCTTTCCACTAACTATAACAAGAGAACCCTTACTGAGCTTCCATTGCCCTTTGTGAAATCTGTTTTAATAGTCTTCATCATCTAGTCTTCCAACTGAAATTAAATTCAGCCTCAAATCAATCACATGCCTCACATCCTTAAGCACTAACTTGCAGCCAAGATTAGTCTTTAAATGGATATCACCCATGCCAATGATGTCTGCTGTGCCATATTTGCCCATCTTGACAACACCAAAGTTTCCAGACCTATATGTAGCAAAAAACTCCCTCCGTGGTGTAGCATGATAAGAAGCACCTGTGTCAATCACCCACTCAAGATCCTGACACACACAAGAAAAAATATCATCAGAAGGAGACAAAATCAAATAATCACCACCCTGCATTGTAGCTGTAGTATTATCCTTTGACTCTGTAGACTCCACTTCTTTTCCCTTTTTCTTGTTCTTCTTAGGTTGCTTACATTGGTTCTTGTAATGTCCTTTCTCACTAGTGTCTCCCAACTTTCTGGTAATGAACTGAGAAGTAACAATGACTGCAACTCATTATCAAGAGACATTTTCATAGAGGATAACTGGTTAGTAATACTCTGTATTTCATTCAAATATTCAGCAAAAGAAGCACCCTCTCTATATTTTAGGTTCATAAGTTTTTTGATAAAAAAAGCTTTGTTGCCAACTGTTTTTCTTTCATATAGACTTTCCAATTTTTTCTAAAGAGAATATACAGAAATTTCAGTAGAAACATGGTGAAAGACACTATCATCAAGCCATTGTCTAATAAACCCAATTGTTTTTCGTTCTAACATCTTCCACTCATCATCTGTCATAGTTGTAGGTTTTGCACTATCCCCCTACAAAGGTCCATACAAATCTTTGCAATACAAGAGATCTTCCATTCTTGGATTCCATATCATCCAATTATTACCATTCAAACTAATCATGCGAGAAATGTTACTGGCCTCCATGTTCAAATACAAATATTAAATCACCAAAACCCTGCTCTGATACCAATTGATGGGGATATAAAGAGGAATAACCTTTGTATATGAACAAATACTAGAAGAACATAATACGCAGCGGAATTAAATAGAAGCACAATCAAACAGAACACCAAGATATACATGGAAAACCCCTTCAATGTGAAGGGTAAAAATCACGGGGCAAACTAGAGATAATCCACTATGAGAATAATGAATATACAAATCTCAATCTCTTGCCCTAAACCCTAGCAATAACCACAAGAGAATAACTGGGATACAAGGATCACGTCACTGCCCACAATATCTAAAACCTCCCCAAGTAATCACAGCAAGAGTCTACTATAGATTTGATCTAACCTGAGATGAGAACATTGCTAGATGATTGAGAATAGTCTCTCTGCATTGTCCTTGTCTTCTTCCCTTTCTTTCTCTTCATTTTCTGCCTTATTCTCCTTCTTCTCTTTGGAATCTCGTGGCTCTCAAGATCTGAATGTTGGGCTGATAGCCCATATTCAGCCCATGTGGGCTAGGGCAGCCCACAGCCCACACCCCCTCTTAACCTAACCCTAATTAAGATTAGGGGGGTGTGGTGACTGCATTTTAGAAGCAGAAAAATGCTATAAAAGGGCAGCAACGAGGCAGATCTTAAGAGCCACGGGATTCCAAAGGGAAGAAGGAGTACAAGGCAGAAAAGGAAGAGAAAGAAAGGGAAGAAGACAAGGACAATGCAGAGAGACTGTTCTCAGTCATCTAGCAGTATTCTCATCTCAGGTTAGATCAAATCTACAGTAGACTCTTGCTTTGATTACTTGGGGAGGTTTTAGATATTGTGGGCAGTGACGTGATCCTTGTATCCCAGTTATTCTCTTATGGTTGTTGCTAGGGTTTAGGGCAAGAGATTGAGATTTGTATATTCATTATTCTCATAGTGGATTATCTCTAGTTTGCCCCGTGGTTTTTACCCTTCACATTGAAGGGGTTTTCCACGTATATCTTGGTGTTCTATTTGATTGTGCTTCTATTTAATTCCGCTGTGTATTATGGTTTTCTAGTATTTGTTCATATACAAAGGTTATTCCTCTTTATATCCCCATCAACTGGTATCAGAGCGGGGTTTTGGTGATTTAATTTTTGTATTTGAACATGGAGGCCAGTAATATTTCTCGCATGATTAGTTTGAATGGAAATAATTGGATGATATGGAAACCAAGAATGGAAGATCTCTTGTATTGCAAAGATTTGTATGGACCTTTGTAGGGGGATAGTGCAAAACCTACAACTATGACAGATTATGAGTGGAAGAGGTTAGATCGAAAAACAATTGAGTTTATTAGATAGTGGCTTGATGATAGTGTCTTTCACCATGTTTCTACTGAAATTTCTACATATTCTCTTTGGAAAAAATTGGAAAGTCTCTATGAAAGAAAAACAACTGGCAACAAAGCTTTTTTGAATAGAAAACTTATGAACCTAAAATATAGAGAGGGTGCTTCTATTGCTGAGCATTTGAATGAAATGCAGAGTATTACTAACCAGTTATCCTCTATGAAAATGTCTCTTGATAATGAGTTGCAGGCATTGTTACTTCTCAGTTCATTACCAGAAAGTTGGAAGACACTAGTGGTTTCCCTTAGTAATTCTGCGCTAGATGGTATTGTCACTATGAGTCAAGTAACAAGCAATTTGTTGAATGAGGAGTTGAGAAGAAAGAGTTCAGCAACATCTCAGAATGATTCACAGGCACTTATCTCAGAGAACAGAGGAAGGTCAAAGTCTAGAAGCAGTTCACGTATGGGTAGGAGCAAGTCAAGATCAAGAAAAGATATTATTTGCTATAACTGTGGTGAGAAAGGACATTACAAGAACCAATGTATGCAACCTAAGAAGAACAAGAAAAAGGGAAAAGAAGTGGAGTCTACAGAGTCAAAGGATAATACTACAGCTATAGTGCAGGGTGGTGATTATTTGATTTTGTCTCATTCTGATGATATTTTTTCTTGTGTGTGTCAGGATCTTGAGTGGGTGATTGACACAGGTGCTTCTTATTATACTACACCACGGAGGGAGTTTTTTGCTACATATAGGTCTGGAAACTTTGGTGTTGTCAAGATGGGCAACTATGGCACAGTAGACATCATTGGCATGGGTGATATCCATTTAAAGACCAACCTTGGCTGCAAGTTGATGCTTAAGGATGTGAGGCATGTGATTGACTTGAGGCTGAATTTAATTTCAGTTGGAAGACTAAATGATGAAGACTATGAAAGCAGATTTCACAGAGGGCAATGGAAGCACAGTAAGGGTTCTCTTGTTATAGCTAGTGGAAAGAAATGTCATACTTTGTATAGATTACAGGCTAAAGCTTATGGTGAGCAGTTAAATGCTACAGAGAAAGACTTCAGTATGGAGTTGTGGCATAGGCGATTGTGACACATGAGCGAGAAGGGGCTGCAAGCTCTTTCCAAGAGAGAGGTATTGCCAGACCTCAGAGGTATACATCTGAACCCTTGTATTGATTGTTTGGTTGGTAAATAACATAGAGTTTCATTTGCTAGTGCTGCTTTGTCTAGAAAAATGCATGCCTTAGATCGTGTTTATACAGATGTATGTGGTCCTTTGAGGACAAAAACTCTTGGTGGATCTGTTGATGTTCTTGGTATAAGTGGTGCACTTTATTTTGTCACTTTTATATATGATTTTTTCAGAAAAGTTTGGGCCTATGCTTTGAAGACCAAAGATCAGGTTATTAATGTCTTCAAAGAGTTTCATGCCAGGGTTGAAAGGGAGACGGAAAGAAAATTGAAATGCATAAGATCAGATAATGGTGGTGAGTATACATGATTGTTTAATGACTATTGCAGGTCACATGGGATCCAACATGAGATGACAGTTCCTAGTACACCTCAGCATAATGCAATTGCAGATAGGATGAACCACACCATCATGGAAAAAATTAGATGTATGCTTTCACAGACCAAGCTACCCAAAAGGTTTTGGGATGAGGCTTTAAGGACTGCAGTTGATGTGATCAACTTATCACTATGTACAGTCCTAGATGGTGATGTTGCAAAGCATGTATGGTCAGAGAAAGATGTTTCTTACAAGCATTTAAGAGTATTTGGTTGTCGCGCATTTGCACATATTCCAGACAATGAGAGGTCCAAGCTGGATGGTAAGTCTACAGAATGTATTTTTCTTGGTTACTCACATAATCATTTTGGTTACAGGCATTGGGATCCAGAAAAGCAAAAGGTATTCAGAAGTAGAGATGTAGTTTCTTTGAGAATCAAACCTTTGAAGATTTGAAGAAGAAGACACAGGCCAAGACTTCTGCAGAAGGATTAGCATATTGTGACCCAGTTATTCCTCCAGTATATCATGGTGATGGGGGAGATGTGCAAGAAGATAGTGTAGAGCCTGATGTTGATCTACCTGCAGGACATGTTGAGCAACAAGAAGTAGGAGATCAAGTTCCAACAGAACCTCAGTTGAGAAGATCTTCTAGACAACGTCAACCTTCCAGAAGATACTCTACAGATGAGTATGTGATGCTTACTGATGCAGGTGAACCAGAGAGTTACCAGAAAGCAGTTGAAAGTGAGCAGAAAAAGAAGTGGTTAGTTGCTATGTAGGAAGAGATAGATGCTCTTCAGAAGAACCACACTTATAATTTGTTGCTGCTACCAAATGGAATGAAGGCCTTGAAGAATAAGTGAGTTTTTAGGTTGAAGACTCAAGAATATTGTTCTCAACCAAAGTAAAAAGCTAGATTGGTTGTGAAAGACTTTGGTCAAAAGAAAGGTATTGACTTTGAAGAGATTTTCTCTCCTGTTGTTAAAATATCTTCTATTCGTGTTGCTCTTGGTATTGCTGCTAGCTAGGACTTGGAGGTTGAGTAGTTAGATGTGAAGACAACTTTCCTTCATGGTGATTTGGATGAGCAAATTTATATGGAGCAACCAGAAGGCTTCAAAGTCAAAGGTAAAGATACTTTTGTTTGCAAGTTGAAGAAGAGCTTGTATGTGCTAAAGCAAGCTCCAAGACAGTGGTACAGAAAGTTTGATTCATTTATGACAGAAAATGGATACAAAAAAACGCCTTTAGATCATTGTGTGTACATCAAATGGTTTGGTGAGGATTTTATTATTCTCTTACTTTATGTTGATGACATGCTTATTCTTGGGAAAGATATGTCTAAAATTGACAGGTTGAAGAAGGAACTGAGTGAGTCTTTTGCAATGAAGGACATGGGGCCAGCAAAGCAAATACTAGGCATGCATATTTCCCATGACAGGAAAAAAAAGAAGATTTGGTTGTCACAGGAGAAATACATCGAGAAGGTATTGGAAAGATTTAGTATGAGCAACGCAAAACCAGTTGGTTCTCCTCTTGCAGGTCACTTCAAGTTGTGCTCAGAACAGAGTTCGTCAAGTGATGAGGAGAAGGAGAAAATGCAAAAGGTTTCTTATGCTTCAATAGTTGGAAGTTTAATGTATGCAATGATATGTACGAGGCCGGACATCGCATATGCAGTGGGTGTTACTAGCAGATTTCTTGCAAATCCAGGCAAAGAGCACTGGGCAGCAGTGAAGTGGATTTTTAGATATCTCAGAGAGAGCTCTAAGGTTTGTTTAAGCTTTGGAGGTGGACCACATGTGTTGACAGGTTACACTGATGCAGATATGGCAAGAGATATAGATACGAGAAAGTCTACTTCAGGTTATGTACTTACTTTTGCAGGGGGAGCTGTGTCATGGCAATCCAGGTTGCAAAGGTGTATTGCTCTCTCTACCACAGAAGCAGAATATATTGCTGCTACAGAGATATGCAAAGAAATGTTATGGATGAAAGAATTCTTACAAGAATTGGGACTGAAACAGAAAAATTATGTGGTGCATTGTGACAGCTAGAGTGCCATCCATTTGTGTTTGAACCCAATGTTTCATTCCAAATCAAAGCATATAGATGTCAGATACCACTAGATTCGAAATGTATTTGAAGAGAAGCAGTTGCAGCTTCAAAAAATTCATACAAATGATAACGGAGCAGACATGTTGACGAAGACCTTACCAAAAGAAAGACAGGAGATATTACCAAAAGAAAGACAGGAGATATGCCGACAGTTGGTCAGCATGGTTTCACATTGAGGAGTCATGGGACAGCCTCCCTTATGGGCTGAAGGGGGAGGTTGTTGGGCTGATAGCCCATATTCAGCCCATGTGGGCTAGGGCAGCCCACATCCAACACCCCCTCTTAACCTAACCCTAATTAAGATTAGGGGGGTGTGGTGGCTGCATTTTAGAAGTAGAAAACGGCTATAAAAAGGCAGCAACGAGGCAGATCTTGAGAGCCACGGGATTCCAAAGAGAAGAAGGAGAACAAGGCAGAAAAGGAAGAGAAAGAAAGGGAAGAAGACAAGGATAACGCAGAGAGACTGTTCTCAATCATCTAGCAGTGTTCTCATCTCAGGTTAGATCAAATCTACAGTAGACTCTTGCTGTGATTACTTGGGGAGGTTTTAGATATTGTGGGTAGTTACGTGATCCTTGTATCCCAGTTATTCTCTTGTAGTTGTTGCTAGGGTTTAGGGCAAGAGATTGAGATTTGTATATTCATTATTCTCATAGTGGATTATCTCTAGTTTGCCCCGTAGTTTTTACCCTTCACATTGAAGGGGTTTTCCACATATATCTTAGTGTTCTGTTTGATTGTGCTTCTATTTAATTCCGCTGCGTATTATGGTATTCTAGTATTTGTTCATATACAAAGGTTATTCCTCTTTATATCCCCATCAACTATCAGCCCAACATCTACTACAACAGGCCATGTCATATGAAGAAAGAGTGTAGGTTTTGAAAGCGAGAATAGAATAAAAAGAACAAAATTGAGAAAGAGACAAATACAGTTGCTGTTGAAGGCGATATCATTATTATTTGTGATCATAGATGTGTTAATCTTGTAGTGCAGGACAATAACCGGGTAATTGACTATGGTGCTTCATTCCATGTTATTTCTCATAGTGATTTCTTCAGAACCTATAATGCTAGTGATTTTGGTAATGTCAAAATGAGAAACAATGATATATCTAAGATTATGAGTATTGAAGATATTTGCATGAAGATCAGTATTGTGAGCAAATTGATACTCAAATATATTAAACATATTTCAGATATTCATGTTAACTTGATATCTATAGGCAGACTTGATGATGAGGGATTTACACATTATTTTGATGAAAGCAAATGGAAGCTCACCAAATGATCTATAGTTGTAACGAGAGGAAAGAAGCTAAACTCTTTCTATGTTATTGGAAACTAAGCTACATAAAAGAGAGATTAATATAATTTAAAAGGATAAAAGCATAGATCTTTAACATAAGAGGCTTGGTTATATCAGCGAAAATAAACTTCAAACTCATGCTAAAAAGCAGTTCTTATCGGAGTTACAAGATACATCTATTAAATCTTATGATCATTACTTAGAAAAACACATAGAGTTACCTTTTATCCTTATTTGTCATCTAGAAGATCAAATATTATTATTTGGTTTATACTGATATCGGTACTGTACAAACTAGAACTCTTGAAGGTACTCTTTATTTTGTTACTTTTATTAATGATCATTCTAGAAAAGTTTAGGATTTTGCTTTGAAATCTAAAGGATAGGTACTTGATGCCTTCAAATAGTTTCATGTTAGTGTTAAAAGAGAAATAGGAAGAAAGCTAAAATATGTTCGAGCAGATAATGGTAGAAAGTACAATAGTCATTTTGAGAATTATTACAGGTTTCATGGTATTAGGCTTGAGAAAACAATTCATAAAACTCCTTAATAAAATGATGTGGCAGAATGAATAGAACCATTGAAGAAAGGATTAAGTGTATGCTTTCCCATGCCAAGTTACCTAAGTTATTTTGGGGGGAGGCTATAAAAACTACAGTTGACTTGAATAAATCTTTTTCCATCAGTTCCTTTGAAAGGTGATTTTTCAAAGAGAGTATGGAAAGAGAAAAATGTATCTTATGATCAATTGAGAGTATTTGGGTATAAAGCATTTATTCATATTCCTAAAGATAAGAGATCCAAGCTTGATAATAAGACAAAAGCATATATTTTCTTGTGGTATGATCATGAAGAGTTTGGGTATAGATTATATGTTCTAGTGAATAATAAGATTATTAGAAGTAGAGATGTTATGTTTCTTGAATACCAATTGTTTGATTATGGTGATAATGTTGAGAAGCCAAAAATATCTGTTTATATCCCATAGAGTTTGGGTCCAATTCCTCCACTTGTGGTTCATGATGATCATTTGGGAGGTGAACAAGAAGATTATAGTGAGAATATCAATGATGATGTCTTACAGTTGATGACGTTGAATCAAATGAATAATTTGAATAAGCACCTCTACCACTAGTTGAGATTCCATTGAGAAGATCCATAAGAAAGCGACAACTGTCTGCAAGATATCTTTCATATGAGTATATTATGCTTACTGATGGGAGAGTCAGAAACTTACTAAAAGTTTATTCTACATAAGCACAAGAATGAGTGGGTTAAAGCCATGCAAAAAGAAATGAGATCTTTGCTTAAGCGCTACACCTATGACTTGGTAAAGTTGCCTAAAGGGAATATAGTTCTCAAAAATAAATATGTTTATAAATTAAAGAATAAAAATAATAGCTCATAATAAAGATACAAGACATGACTAGTTGTGAAAGGATTTAGTCAAAAGAAATGTATTGACTTTGAAGAAATATTTTCTCTTGTGGTGAAAATGTCCTTTATCCGTATTGTTATTGGTTTGCATACCTACTTGAACTGAGAAGTTGAGCAACTTGAAGTAAAAACTGTATTTCTTCATGGTGACTTAGAAGAAGAAATTTACACGGAGCAATCAGAAGGTTTCAAAGTTATGAAAAAAGAAAATCTAGTGTGCAAGTTTAGAAAAAGTTTATATGGACTCAAACAAGCATCCAGACACCGATATAAGAAGTTTGATTCTTTTATAATAAGCCAAGAGTACAATAGAACCACATTTGATTATTGTGTGTTTACAAAAGAGTTTTCAGATGATGATTTCATTATTCTCCTACTATATGTTGATGATATGTTGATTGTTGGTCATGATGCTAGTAAAATTGATAAGCCTAAAAGAGAGCTAAGTAAGTCTTTTTCCATTAAACACTTGGGTTCGACGAAATAAATACTTGACATGAAGATTCTTCATGATAAAAAAAATGAGAAAGAAAGAAAAGAAATGTTTAGAATGCCTTACTCATATGTGGTATACAATTTAATATATGTTATGGTTTGTACTATGTCAAATATAGCTTATACAGTTAAAGTTGTCAACCAATTTCTCTTTAATCCTAGTAAGAAATATTGGACAATAGTAAAATGAATATTAATATATCTAAGAGATACTTCTAGGTTGTGTTTATGTTTTGACAGTGGTGAACCTATGCTAGAGGGGTACATAGATATAGCAGAATAATTCTTATAGCGGAATAATCTTTCATTTCAATCACATAAGAAAAAAAACTATCACCAAATAACCTGTTGCTATAATACCACTTATTGAGTAAAACTGTTATAGTGGAATAATTCTTTTCCCTGTGTATCAAAATAAATTTCTCATCAAAAACCAACTTGTTACTAAAATACAAATATTAACCAGAGCAATATAAACAGTAGAGTAATAAATTAATCAAAAAATGAGACACTAAATTTTTACGTAAAAAACCCAATGCGGAAAAAACCACGAGACCATAGTCCATCTCAAACTTCCACTATCACCAATAATGATAACATATTTACAGTAAGTCTTCTCAAGAATAACCAAAGGATCATAATAATATCAAGAACATAGATCTTGGCTCAACATTAACATATTATCATCACCAAAGATGAATTTCATGAAAAGAGAATTTTAGATCTTATAAAATGAGTTTAGCAAGAAAATACCTTAGAGAGGATAAACTGTAAATTAATATCGTTAAGATTATAGAGCTTATTATAAAAATTCTTCACATAAAATTTAAGCTTAAACTAATGAAGTTGAGCCATAAAAGCCCCCAAGACCTTAACTTTTTCTCTTTTTTTTTTTTTTTTTTTTTTCTCTTTTTTGTTTCTTTCTCATGCCGCTATTCCCTTGCTGCACGCACACCTTTTCGCTGACCTCACTGTATATGTTTCATCCTTTTTTTTCTTTTTATTATTTTTTTAATAAATCAAATTTTAGATTTATCGTCCAAATCATGTGGTCTAAGCCCACATATGCGCTCGACCGAACAAGGAGAAAACATATATGGAGCGCACAATGTATTTGATTGCATGGGTGAAGATGGAAACATTTTAAACTAGTTTGTAGAAAATATGCTCTTTTTTTTAAGTGACTAGTTTTTGTTGAGTCTGACTTACGCCGATTCATTTGAACATTTAGTCTGAATATGATTTATTAAAAATAAAATAAAAAGAAGTGATGTGCATAGTAAGAGGTGTGTCAACAGGTGCGTACGGTGAAACTATGGCGACGTAGAGAATAGTAGAGAGAGTTAAAGAATTTAGATTTTTTGTTAGATGATCAAGTAGTTAAACTTCATTGGTTTTAGCTTAAATTTTATATAAAAAATATTTATAATAAACTCTATAATCTTAACGATATTAATCTATAATTTATCCTCTCTAAGGTGTTTTTCTGCTATACCCACTTGGTAAAATATAAAATTTTCCTTTCAGTAATGATAATATATTAATGATATGTTAATATTGAGTCAAGATATATGTTCTTGATGTTATTGTGATTCTCTAGTTATTCTAGAGAAGATTTATTGTAAACCTATTATTATTATTAGTGATAGTAGAGGTTTGAAGTGGACGGTCACGTGATTTTTCTCGTTTTTTATATAAAAAAATTGGTGTCTCATTTTGTGATTGATTCATTATTCTACTATTTATACTGCTCTGGTTAATATTTATTTCTGGTAACAAGTTGATATTTTAATGAGGAACCCATTTTAATATACAAAGATTGAAAATAATTAATCAGCTATAATAATTTTTACTAATAGTTTTAAACAAAACAAATTTATAAAGTGTACAAAATAAGAAGATAATACCAACAAAATCTTTAGATAATGCATAATCTACGTAATCATACACTTGGGACAACTACTTCTAATAAGTACATGGGTTGCGGTAAATTTCTAACATAAACATGGGGAAAAATTAAACAAACCAATTTTTTTTTGTCTACAGGGCACAATAGAAATCCAATCAGAACACCTGATGATCAACACTCCAAATATAATAGATTACACCATTTGTTTTATTTTTTTGACCGAAGTCACCGTCTTTAATTCCATGAGTCTTCCATGTATACCAAGAACATGCAAGGTAGGTGAATCAAAGAAACACTCCTTGTCCAATTCATTAGCTAGCTTACTGAGTATAAATCCACTAACCAAAGCTCATTCTCAAAACCTCACATGAGAACTATGATCTAAATGAGAACATTTTTTAGGTTCTTGTTCTTATTTCTCTTTGTTGATAATTTTTAAGATTTACTTGGGTTTATTTTTAAAAAAATAAAAGTTTTTTTTTTAATTTTAAAAATTCAAGCTAATAGTTAGATGTGTTCTTGAAAGAAAAATTGGAAGGTTATGAATCGATAATGGTAGAGTTTGTAAACATAAAAATCTGTAATATGATATATTAAATGTGAAAATAATCTTTTATGTTAGGATTGAAATCAAATACTTAGATCTAGATTAACGATACGTACCTTTTGATGTCATCTGTTTAGATATCTCTGTTTGATCTGCAAGGCACCCTCTGTATCCTTTCTCCTCTCTTTCTATCCTTTAGGGAGAGACTATCATCGCTCAACTATGTTCATTGACGTTCAGTCCCTAGAGGTCCTATCTATTTATAGGCGAGAGCAGAGGGTCTAGGATAAGATATTAGGAGATTTCTTTCCTATCTCCTAAGAAATCCTACTTTAAGTGGACTTCTATTCTATTAGCTAAAATATTTTATCAGAATCCAATTAGTTATATTATATATCTTATCTAATTATAAAGGATCACAAAATCTAACATTCTCCCACTTGGCCCATTAATTGATGAGATATAAAAGTGATATTCAAAATCAAAATAAATAAAATAAAATTATTTAAAAAATAATTTTACCTAATTGGATTGCAAAGAATTTTGAAAAGTATTTTATACATGGTCATGAATTTAAAATAAGCCAATAATTCCAATAAACATAATAATACTATATTAAGTCCAATTATCAATGCGAGTCATAGTGGTTGTATTTCATTAATGTCATACTCCCTTCTATGTACCATAATATTATTAGTCTTTCGTAATATAGTCCATAATGACCCATATAACTTATCTTGTTAAGACAATCTTGTTATTACATTCAACCATAATATGCATAAACATAAATGTAAACAAGATAGTATAAACAAATAACTTTAATTAAGTAAGAAGAATGTCAATAGCATCCACATAAACATGCATCACCATATCTTTTATGACTTGCTCACAGGCCCCATTCTAAGAACATGTTCTTTAAATATTTTACATTATAAGGCTTTTGTCAATGGATCAGCAATCATCATAGTGGTGCTCAGGTTATCAATTGACACTTGTTGTTTCTGGACTCTTTCTCTAACCATCAAGCACTTTATCTTAATGTGCTTAGAACCACTAAAGTACTTGCTATTCTTAGAGAAGAAAACTATTACGGTGTTATTACAAAATATCTTTAGCGGCCTGGCAATTGAGTCGATCACACCAAGTCCTGAGATAAAATTTCACAACCATAAAGTTTGATTTGTGGCCTCAAAGCATGCCACAAATTTAGCTTCCATTGTTGATGATGCAATAAGCGATTGCTTTATATTTTTCTATGAAATTGCCCCACTAGCTAACATGAATACAAATCCTGAAGTGGACTTCCTACTGTCGAGACAATTTGTAAAATCAACATATGAATATCCTATCACTTCAAGCTGATTTGATCTCTTATATGTGAGCATATAATCTTTCGTCCCTTGCAGATACCTCATTACTTTCTTTGCAGCTTTCTAATGTTCCATTCCTGGGTTGCTTTGGTATCTTCCCAGCATTGCAACTGCAAAACTGATATATGGTCTTGTACAGGTTTAAGCATATAATAGACTTTTAATTGCACATCCATAAGAAATATTCTTCATTTGATTCTTTTCTATGCCATTTTTTGGGTACTGGTTTTGACTGAATTTTTCACCTCTAGTAATAGGTATATCATTGGCCGAGCAAAGCTGCATATTAAATCTCTCCAAGATACGATTAATATATCTTTTCTGAGACAATTCTAATAATCCTTGAGATCTATCCCTGAATATCTCAATACCAATAACATAGGCTGCCTCATTCATATCAACCATCTTAAAGTTCTTGTTGAGAAATATCTTGGTTTCGTACAATAAACCAAGATTACTACTAGCAAGTAAAATATCATCCACATATAAGACCAATATAATAAACTTGCTCCCACTTACTTTCAGATATATGCACTGATTAACAGTATTTTCCTTAAATCTGAAGAAAGTAATGGTATTATGAAACTTTATATACTATTGTCTAGAAGCTTGTTTAAGGCCATAAATGGATTTCTTAAGTTTACAAGCCCAACTTTCTTTTTCCTTTTATATAAATCCTTCAGGTTGTTCCATATAGATTTTCTCATCTAGATCCCCACTCAGAAATACTGTTTTCACATCCATCTGATGTAATTTAAGATCATAATGAGCTACTAATGCTATGATGATTCTCAATGAGTCCTTTCTAGAAACTGGAAAAAAAGTCTCATTATAGTCGATGCATTCTTTATGAGAAAAACCTTTGGCCACAAGTCTACCTTTATATCGTTCGATATTGCTGGTTGAGTCACGTTTTGTCTTAAAGACTCATTTATAACCGACTCTTTTATAATTATTAGGCAATTCAACGAGTTCCCAAACACCATTCTGAACCATTGATTTTAACTCTTCTTTCATTACATCATACCATTTTTCAAAATCGTTACTTTCTATGGCTTGTGAAACCGATAAGGGGTCTCCTTTTATTCCTATATCATAATCTGATTCTTGTAGATATATATCACATAATCATCATAAATGACATGTTTCCTTTTCCTTTGAGATATTATCAAATCTGCTAATTATGATTGTTCTACAATATCATCAGTGGTGACATCAATATCATGTGAGAGTTCTTCGATGTTATTTTGTTGTTCACCCTCATCAATACTCTCATTGATTTGAGAAACAATAATTTCTTGAATAGGAGATGATATGGGAGAATTAACCTGAATCTCCTCAATATCAAAATTGATCCTTTGAGATTTCTCACTCCCACTGATTTTGTCATTTTTTAGGAATTTTGTATTACTAGATTTTACTATCCTCGTACAATGATTAGGGCAATAAAATCTATATCTCTTAGATTTTTCTGGATAACCAATAAAATATCCTGAAATAGTTCTTGGATCCAATTTCTTTTCATTTGGATTGAATACTCTTATCTCTGCAAGACATCCCCAAATATGTAAATGTCTCATACTAGGCTTTCTACTAGTCCATAACTCAAATGGAGTTGATGAAACTGACTTACTAGGAACCCTGTTCAAGATATACATAGTTGTCCTAAGAGCTTCTCCCCACATCGACTCAGGTACAGAGGATTAACTCATCATGCTCCTAACCATATCCATAAGAATACGATTTCGCCTTTCAGTAACACCATTCTACTACAGCACACCTGGTAATGCATATTGAGCACAAATACCCCGTTGTTATATGAATCTAGCAAAAAGACTAATATTCTAACCAGATCTATCATATCTGTCATAAAATTCACCACCTTTGTCAGATATGACACTTTTAACTTTTCTATCTAATTATCTCTCAACCTCATTTATGTATACTTCAAGAGTATCAACGGCTTGAGACTTTTCATGTATTAGATAAACATAACCATATCTGAACAGGTCATCTATAAATATGATGAAATACTTTTCTCCACTAAAACAAGGAATATGGAGTGGTCCGCAAATATCAGTATGAATAATCTCAAGGAATTCTTTACTTCTTGTGGTATTTTTCTTTATATATTTAATTTGCTTTCCCTTAATGTAATCTATACAAATATCAAAATCAGTAAAGTCTAAATGTTCCAAAATATTATCCTTCACTAATCTTTCAATTATTTCCTTGAAGATATGCCCCAATCGTCTATGCCACAATATAGAAGATCTTTTATTATTGAAACTACGTTTCAATCCAATACTTGATTTAGGGTCATTAATGTCTTTGCAAACTCAAGATCCAAGTTAATTCTGTATAAACTATCACACAGAATTCTTGAATCAACTTTTATTGAATCATAAAATATACTGAGTTTACCACTACCAAAAGAAAGACAATATCCTAACTCATCAATTCTAGATAGAGAAACGAAATTTTTAGAAATAGTAGGAACATAACATGTGTTAATAAGATCCATCAGATGACCCGTCTCTAAGTGTAGACGATAAGTCCCCACTAATATCACTTTCGCTTTAAGACGATTTCCCATAATGATGAACCTCTCATGTTCTTTTGGTTTTCGGATTGAAAGAAATCCCCGAATGTTATTGGTAACATGAGTTGAAGCACCAGAATCAATCTACCAAGTGTTAGAAGGAACTTCTATAATGTTTGATTCGAAATATACAAAGGTTGAGTTAATACCTTTCTTTTCGAATCAAGTCTTGCGTTTAATACAGTCCTTCTTCACATGTCCTTTCTTATCACAAAAAAGTACTTTACATTAAAGGTTTTCTTTTCATTAGTCTGTTTAACATTTCCAGACCCAGCAAATTTCTTTGATTGATGATGCTTCAATTTTCTTTTCTTATTACCAGCTCCCCAAGTAGCAGTCATAACATTATATGAACTTTTCTGATTTAATCTTAATTCTTACTGAACACATATGCTAGTTAACTCATTCACGTCCCACTTATCCTTATTTGTATTGTAGTGAATCTTGAATGGGTCAAACTGAGAAGGAAAGGAATTGAGAATAAACTACACGAGGAAAGACTCATCAACATTCATGCTTAATGTTTTAAGTTTTGCAGCTTTGTCTACCATATTGAGGATATGATCCTGAATTCCTCGAGTACCATCATACTAAGCCGTAGTCAGTTCTTTCATTAATGTGCTAGCGAATGATTTATCAGCAGATTTAAATCTGTCTTCAAGAACCTTTAAATGTTTCTATGCGCTAGTTGCAATCAGTAATGAAGTCTTTATGTTATTTGCAATTGTCATTCTTATGAACATTAAACTAACCCTATCAGATCTTTCCCAAGCCTTCATTTCATTAACTTGTTCTACAGTACTTTTATCAGTCAAGTCTATAGGCTTTTTAACAAGCAATGTTAAATCAAGATCTAACACACTCAGTGTAAATTTCATATGCTCTAACCATTCTGAATAATTTGATCTAGAGAGTATAGGGATACTAGAAGCATAAGAATGTATGTGCGGAAGTACCATTGCAAAAATATAGAATAAAATTAATGATTTGAGTTTATAAAAAATTTGATGAACTATTAATATCATCTATATTACACCTTTCGGTGAAATATTGATATATCTAGTGTTCACTCAAGATCATTTTGGAGGACTGATACCATCCTTATGGAATAGTGTTGTTACCTTTGGGTATACAACCATAAACCGCAAGGATATTCAAAACAGTATCATCCTACCCTATCACATAATTATTTGAAGTAGATTCTCCTTTAAGATTATCTAAATCTCTTAATTATTTGTGTCATTATGAATATTATTTTCTTAATGTCATTTAGAACTGATTCCTTAATATTATTTTATAAATCATTGGTCTAGGTCACTTTGGTAGCAACAAGACTAATACAATAATATAAAATATAATTTAAAATATCCTATAAATGATAAAACTTTTATTGTAATTCATATCACAAAAGTCTATCATCCTAGGCCACTTTGGTAGTTACAATTCAGATAAAACTAGAGATGAATTACAAATAATATTTATCAAAATTTTTTAATTTATGCAAAGCAGTTCAATAATAGAATAACAACCATAATAATTATTGAATATTAATGCTAAGTAGTTCAACAATAAAATAACGATCATAATAATTATTGAATATTAATGCTAAGTAGTTCAATAATAAAATAACAACCATAATAATTATTAAATATTAATGCTAAGCAGTTCAATAATAGAATAATAATCATAATAATTATTGAACATTAATTAGTAAAAGAAAACTCATATGATAATCATGATAACATATAAATCATGCCTTCATGGGAAAGGTAAATATTATTTCATAATTTCAAATATATATATGTGAATAACCAAATGAATATCCAAGAACAATAATTGGATTTTATTTACCACATCTATAATTGATAATTCATATGAGAAAACTATAAAACTAAATCATAATTTATTTTTTTTTAAATCAAAGATTAATTCCAATCAAATAGTCATAATATAATCATGATTAAATTCAATCATAATTATAGTGAATCAAATTTATCAATTTTATAATTGAGAATATAAATTGAAATTCTCAATTTCATAAGAGTAAAACTGTAAATATATTGACAGGATATAAATTGGAATTACTAAATCTGTAAAGGGTAGAACTATAATTTAATAAAACTAGTCTCGAGGGCAAAACCATAAATATGCCAAAAACCCTAATCTACATGTGTTGCAGCCGCCGCGGGGATGCCCTGTCGGCGCGCGGCCGCTGCCACCTATGCACTGCTAGCCGTGACTGTTGCCAGAGAGCGACCGCTACGGCAGTTATTGCCCGCGAGTGGCGAAGCGGTAGTTCTAGCCTACACGCGGCCGTTGTCGCCGCGGGGCTACCACTACTGCGGTTGGCGCCTGGATGGGTTTTGTCTGCGTGCGGCCGACCGTCGCATGGGCACTGTGATGCCCACGTACGGCTGCCGCATGCAGCGTTGCGGCACGCACGCTGCGCGACACAGCTTTCGTATCTTTTGATGCCATCTGTTCATATATCTTTGTTTGATTTGCAAACACCATCTTTTATCCAAGATCGTTGTTAGACGTGCACACGTTCAGTCCCTAGAGGTCCTGTCTATTTATAGGCGAGAGCAGAGGGCCTATGATAAAATATTAGGAGATTTCCTTCCATCAAGGTTATCTCCTAAGGAATCCTACTTTAAGTGGACTTCTATTCTATTGGCTAAAATATTTCATCAGAATTCAATTAGTTATATTATATATCTTATCAAATTATAAAGGGCCATAAAATCTAACAGAGTTTACTTTTGATAAATTCTTCTTTTTTTTTTTTATAATGATTTGTTAGCTTTATGCAATGAATTTATCCAAGGTCTTATGGTTGAAAGATATAACAAGTGTAACTTATGTTATTAATTGGACTACTCTTAATCTAATCAACAAGTCTTCATATAAGCTCATGCTTAGAGGAAAACCAAATGTTAAACATTTCGTAATATTTGGTTCTCTATACTATACTCACATATTGTATTAAATAAAAAGTAAGCTTCATACTAAAGCTAAGAAATATATCTTTATTAGTTATGATGAAAGAAAGAGAGGATGAAAGTGCATAAATCCATAAACACATTAGTACATGATATCTTAAGATGTTGTGTTTGACTAAGATTCTTCCGACTATCCTTCATAAATAGTTATTTTTGACAATATCAATCACAATAGTGAAAGTGATATATGTTAAAATCCTTTAATTGGTTGAGTTTTTATCATTACCTAGTGCTCATATAGATTTCAATTCATCGAATTCATTAGATTTCAATTCATCGAATTCATTAGTTTTCACTACTATTTATCTTTCTCTTTTGGTAGAGCAAAGTGACAAGGAGATAAATGATGTTTGTGAAAAAAGAATTTGTTCCAGCATTGAGATGGTTCAAATACTTTGATACATCTACCTCTTCATATGTTTTCACTCTAATTATCTCTACCTCAGTATTAATGATGTTTGTGAAGAGAAAGTTGTTCCAGCATTGAGAAGGTTAAAAAAAATATATTATTAAACTAGCTCGTTATCAAGATAGAGGTCGTGTGAGCATATGTTCTTTGAGTCTAATTGTTTGATAAAGTTAAAGGTCTTAAGAAATAAGAGGACGAAGAAATGAAGGCTTTTCTTAATAATAGAACGTGAGACTTTATGTCAAATCCTATGTATGTAGATTTAATTACTTGTAAATGAGTCCATGAGGTAAAATATAAGTCAGATGAAAATATAAAATACTATAGGGCAAAATTCATTACAAGAGAGTTATATAAAAATTATAGAGATGATTATGAAGAAATCTTTAGTCTTATAGTGAAGATGACATATGTTTAATTGGTAATTACTATAGTAGTGAAGATGACATAGTTGGAAAATTTAGTAACTTGATGTGATGAATATATTTTTATATAATAAAATTAATAATGATATTTATATGTTACAATCATCCGGTTATATATATTTTTTCAAATCAAATTATGTTTACGAGCTCAAGAATATCCTCTTCCCAAAGCAAGAATGGAATATTACTCAATACTTATATTTGTGTAGTTATTCTTGTTCTCATTTAGAGCATAGTTTTTTACCGAAAAGCAAAGTAGTGTATGTATGATTATTCTTTTATATGCGTGAAGTATATTACTCCTAATTTCACATATACCTTAAATATATGACTGGACTAAGATGTCATCTTTTAGTTTAAAAAATAAATTTGAAGCATGTTAACTTACTAAATAAAATGACATAATTTTTTTTTTGTACACAGTAATATTTGACATATGCATAGTTATAAACATCTAACCGAAAGAAAAGCACATATACATATTATTTCTATGATTTATATAATAAAAATATCCATAGGTTATCGTTCATATTTACATTGGCATTAGCTCACACCTATTCATGTAACATCCCATTAGTCCCACATCGGAAGTAGGCAATGTGTATGATTAGCTTATAAGGGCCTGATGAATGTATTATATTAACTCATGCTTAAGCATTTTGGTTCGTTGCTGAAGGACCAAAATGAAGTTATTGGTGGATGGATGTGTATGATTAGTTTATAAGGGCTTAAGCATTTTGATCCGTGGTTGAAGGCCAGTTGACTCATCAGAGGGTCGTGACAATTCACATCTCTACCCATCACTTGAATGAAGTACTAATGTCCATACCGACAAAAGAGAGTCTATAATTAGTGATAACTAAGTATAAGTCTCTAAAATTTTATTTAGGTAAATATGCATCATATCATGTATAACACTTTGAAATCATATGCATAAAATCTTTAATGGTGAACTCATCTTCTTATGACCTCTTAGTAATACATAATCGTGTAACAGGATAGATGCATAATAAAAAGGTAAAAATTCTACTTTAAAGTAAATTAGAATGCATCTAATCAAGAGTAGATATAGTACATGTAGTAGATAATTTTAGCACATCCTTAAACTCTCACATCACATATCATAACCTATTCATATACTTCCATACCGTACAGCAAAATATGTAAATACACTCTAACATTACATGTCATATCATATACGTGCACTCCCTGACTATATGTCATTGTATATATGTGCTCTCTCATACTGCATGTCATAATATATATATATATATATATATATATATATATATATATATATATATATATATATATATATATATACATATATATATATATATAATATATCATAATATATGTGTGTATTATACATTATAACATATCTGTGTGTTCTCACACTGCATATCATAATAAATATATGTACTTCCATACCACATGTCATAATATATATATATATATATATATATCTCATATTATAAAATATCTACATACTCTCCCACCACACATCATAGCAAATATGTATACTTCTTCATCATAGCAAATATATATATATATATATATATATATATATATATATATATATACAATACATTATCATCGTAATTTTTCTATTTTTATTTCTATGCAATACATATATTAACATCGAGCTTATACATATCTCATGGCAATTGTATTATTCAAAACATATTTTCTAAAATAGATTATAAATGTAATAATCCATATAACCACTATTTAAATGTTACTTAAGCTTATACTTATCTCGACTCAAAATGAATATGCCAGCAAAGGACCATAGTCCTCAATAATCGCATATGCTAGGGAATTGTAAACCTATCAAATTTAGAAGATAAGGTCATGAGTTATTTTAATAAAGAACTTTATATCTTGAATCACTTATTACTCCTAATGTAAATAATAATTTATAATAAAAGTTTGGTGAAATTTCCTCTGAATTAGATTATACCCAACCTATATATTTATCTAACTTCTAAATAAGACCCATAGGGTTTTATCGTAGAAGAAGAGGGAGTAAAGGAATGATCACTTCGAGGGGATCAGCCTCCTAGGGTTTGTCAAAAGACTGAAATAATATTTTATTTATAGTTGAAAAAAATAGATACATTCCTATTTATAGAGTTCTACCCTTGAGTTGATATGGACTTGGACTCTTAATAAATAAATAAATATCAACTAAACTCATATCCAATTGTTACTGAACTAGACAAACCTAATAAAATATTATTCAAAGCTCAAAAAATAAAAAGATCCTAACAATTCCTCCTCCTTCAATTCAGCTTTGTCCTCAAGGCTAAGCAACATCAAATTCTAAAAATTTCTCTTTTAGTGCACTGTAGGACTCCCAAGTGACGTCTTCCTTTGGTAAGTTGGCCCATTGCACTAGCACTTCAGTCATAGGATGTCTGTAGTATATTATAACTAGTCGATCAAGTATGACTTGTGGTTAAGCTTGAACTTCCCTAGTAGCTGAGATGTCTAGCAAATAGTGTTGCACTATCTTATTTTCACCCAATTTCTTCTTAAGGTAGGAAACATGAAAAACTTGGTGTATCTTAGAGCTAGCAGGCAAATCTAGGTGATAGGCAACCAGTCCAATGCATTCTAATACTTATAAGGCCCAAAATATTGAGGAGATAACTTCATAGAAGATTGGACTTTTATGGAAGTTTACTTGTGGAGCTGAAGATGAAGGAAAACCCAATCACCCATGGTAAATTCTCATTCACTTTAGTGTTTATCAGCTTACTATTTTATTCTTACTTGTGCAGCTTTGAGGTTATCCTTTAAAAGTTGATTAATCTTATTTCTATCAAGCAATTTCTTATCCACTTGATCAACTTTAGAAGAACCAGGTATATATTTTGTAATTATAGGTGGGGGTCGACCATAAATTGCTTCAAAGGGAGTCATTTTAATAGAAAATGGTAGGAGGTATTATACCACCACTCTACTTAAGGAAGCCATTTAATCCATTCATTTGGCTTGTCATTGGTAAAGCATCTGAGGTAATTTTCCAGGCACCTATTTACCACTTCAGTTTGCCTATCTATTTGTGGGTGATAAGCAATGCTCATATTTAGCTAAGTACCCTATAAATGGAAAAACTCTATCCAAAAGGAGCTAGTAAAAACCTTGTCTTTATCACTAACAATAGAATAGAGACTCCCATGTAATTTAGTTATGTTCTCCATAAAAATACGCGCAACACTTACAAGGATATCGTAAAGCACAGAAATGAGTATACTTTGTGAGCATATATACAACTATAAGTATAGTACTTTTTTCTTGTGATGGTGGGAGTATGTCAATAATGTCCATGGATATGTCGGTCCAAGCAATATCAGGAATAGGGAGGGGCTAAAGCAAACATGGGGTGGCTACTGTCTCCATTTTGTGGCGTTGGCAAACATCACATTTAGTAACAAATATCTTGATAAAATTTTTCATAACTTTCTAGTAAAAAAAGTTGTCGGACTCATCTATAAATGCGGATAAATCCGAAATGACTATCAATTAATGATGAATGAAACTCCTTTAGAATTATCCCATGGCAAGAAGAATGTAGTGCTACAACTATTCGGCCTTTATAGTGCAAGTCCAACGAATCCTAACTATAATTTGGGATAGAACCTAGAGCTTCTTCTAGTCTTTTAATAATATTCTGGATCTCAAGATCATCTGACCATTCCCTCCTGATAACTTCCAAAGTCTCACAAGTAGGAATAGAAATAACTACTAGTTCAACTTGTTCTAGAAGGCATGAGAGTGCATCTGCAACTAGATCCTCACTCTCTTTTTTATAAATAATCTCATAATCGAAACCTAGTAACTTTGTAACCCATTTCTACTTCTCTAAAGAAGAATTTTTATTCTAGAAAATATTTGAGACTTTCCTGATCAGTGTATATTTGAAACAACCGACTAATTAAGTAGAGTCTCCACTTTGTGACTGCATATACAATAGCTGGCATCTCCTTGTTATAAATATATAAACTTATATGAGAAGGGGAAATAACCTTACTAGCATAAGTAATTGGCCGACCTTCTTGCATTAATATAGCTCCTATACCTGCTCCAGAAATATCAAACTTAATTACAAATAACTTGTTAAAATCGGGTAGAGCAAGCACCGATGTAGTAGTCATTGCAATCTTCAAGGAATTAAATGCTTGAGTTCTCTTATGATCATTTGAATGCATCTTTCTTCAGAAGTGATGTCAAGGAGACACTGATTTTGCTATAATTCTTCACAAACTTTTAGTAATAGTTTGATTCCAAGTGTTGAATCTCGAATTTTGATGATAAAACCAATTGATAATTATTTATGATTTAATCTGCATTTTGAGTGACGCAGGATGCTTCGATCAGGATGAGACAATTAAAGCAGGAAGAATCATGTTCTGCCAGAGGAAAACATGTCAGAAGATTGGACGTCGGGCCGGGGGATTGGTCGACATATCAATAGAAGGCTTCGAGCCATAGATTCGGGCATCGGGCCAAGAAGAATGGATATTGCGCTAAGGATATCGAAGTTGCGGAGTTAACTGGCCGATTGGGCAATAAGCCGTAAGAGAGGACGAAGCGCCGAAGAATCGGATGAAGCGTCAAGGGACCAATGACATACCGGACAACATGATTAATGCTTAGTATTAATTGTCTAGATTAAATTATGTTTTTACTGCTAGTCATAGGTGCCCGGTAAGCCAATCACATAAGTGATGACACGTGTGACTTGATATAGAATCTTTTTGCTTATTATATTTTGGCGTATATCACTTTATAACTATTGCATATGTGCATATATATATTGTGATGTCCTTGGATTTGTGCAATGGGAATCGGATCGTGATGAGATCACGATAATGAGATCGATTCACCTTTAAACACATATCCTAAATAATCCCGGTCATAGGTTACTCGAGAGGGACATCGTGATAACCGGATAGACTGGTGTGTTGTATACCCGTCCATATGATGGATGCAGCTGGTCTCATAGCTGCTCGTGTAGGGATACTAGGGATATAGTACAAGTGCTCATTGGAGAATGAGTTCACTGATTGATCCGCTTACGGAATGCTGGATGGTTGATGATGCCTTATTGTCAAACAGCGATTCCATAGTCCTAGTGGTGTATCTGGTCCTTAGACTTGAGACACCAAGGATGTCCTGTATGAGTGCTCCACTCTTTGATACCAGACTTATAGGTTTGGCTGTCCCAGATCTAGTACAGCTGGTCATTGGGAGTGGTAGTCGACCTTACGAGGGCTATTGAGTGTCGATAGATGATCATCCACTCTCGGCGTCATGAGAGGAATATCCCATGTGTTTTTGCTCAGACAAATCCCTGGCCAGGGTCATTCCGGTTAAGAGAGAAAGAGTTCTCCGGGAGAATCCGATTAGAACGAGACTCGAGTAGAAATCATATGGGTCTGACAACACCATGCTCGATATACGGTCTCTGGGATATTAGATGGATGAGGGACTATAGGTACATGGTAACTGAGGACAGACAGGTCCAATGGATTGGATTCCCCTGTATCGTCTGGAGACTACGGCGTAGTGGCCTAGTACTTCCGTAGTCGATGACTAAGTGAATTATTACAGAGATAATAATTCACTGAGTTAGAAGGAGTTCTGACAGGTATGACTCACGGCCAGCTCGATATTGGGCCTAGAGGGTCACACACATATGGTAGGTATTGCGATGAGTAGAGGTTCAGATATGAGATATCCGACGGAGCCCTTGTCTTATTGGATGCAGATCCAATACCCACTAGGGGAGGACCCATTAGGGTTTGACAGGGGATCTCTATAAATAGGAGGGATTCAGAGCCTCATAGGCTAGAGCCTTTGCTTGCCTTTCCTATTCTCCTCTCCCTCTCCACCTCAGAGTAGGCCTGGAGTTTTGAGGAGCGTCGTCGCAACCCTGCTGTGTGGATCACCGCTAGAGAGGAGAACGCTTGACCTCCTTCACCCTCTCCTAAGGATCTGCAAGGAAACAGGGATATACGATCTCCCTAGGTAACACAATCTACTCTACACGCAGTTTTGAGTTTCGCGGATTTTGCGCACCAATCTTCGCACGACGACGAACATCTTTTTGGGAATCGGGGATTTTATTTACTTGTTCTTCCGCTGCGCATGTGATGTCGCCCCCAAATGATTTCCCAACATTTACATGTGCAGGATTAACTACGATAGCAAGGAATGAAGCAAAATTAAGTCCCGGAGTCAAGGACACGATTTCATTGGGAGTTCAAGAGTTAGTTAGAAGTTCGGATGTTAGTCGGAAGTTCTGTCAGAACCAGCCGAGAAGTCTCAGAGCTTGCCAGAGAAGCTCATTAGAACTCGCCAAGAAGATCATCGTGAAGTCCAGGAGCTTGCTAGGAGTCCGTTGGAATATAGTTGAGAGATCATCGAAAGTTTGCCGGAAGATCGCCGGAAGCTCACCGGAAGAAACTAAACTTACAGAATTGTTTAGCTTAGAATATGTCTTAAGAATCATAGTTAGCACGTAATTGAGTTTGGATTTAGGCCAACCCAATTGGGGGCTAGTTGGGCCCATGTAAGGATTGTGTTGGGCCCAATGAGAGGCCCAAACAATCCCCCAAGAGATGACATCGTCGTGACATAGTCTCCGAGACTATGTCAGGCGGTGGTACCACTAGTCTGGGCAGTTGTACCACCCCTAGTAGGGTTCCAGGCGGTGGTACCGCCCAGCACAGCCTCCCAAGCGATGGTACCGCCCAGGTTGGGTGGTGGTACTACCCGTGCCTCGGAAACCCAAGATGAGATGTTTTTAGGCTCCAAGTTTGAATCAACTTGAAGCCTATAAATACCCCTCTCATCCCTGGTTAAAAGACATAAGCACGGAGAGTTTAAAAGTGAAGAAACACTACTGCAATCTCTTTAGAAATTCCCTCCTCCACTCTAAGTTTAGAATTATGTAAGAGAGGAGTGAGTGCTTGTAAGGGTTGTCTCCTAAACCTTGTAAGGGTTGTCTCCTAAACCCATGAAAAGGAGAAGAGGGGTGTAAGAAGGAGGTTGGTCTTTGCCTATTAAAGGAAGATCGATAGTGGATGCCGATGACCTCGACGGAAGAGGAATCGGTGAAGTGGATGTAGGTCATGACGATTGAACCACTCTAAAATCTGGTTTGTATTTTACTTTGAGTAATTTATCTTTACTGTAAACCTCTTTAATAGCTTACTGTCTTCAATACATTTACGAACACATGTTTCAAGTTAAGCATTTCTGAGTTCGGGTTTTATCATACGAAAGATTTTCTGAAATTGACGTTTTTATCCGCTGTACTAATTCACCCCCCCCCCCTCCCCCTCTTAGTGCCGACTCTTTTCCTAATACCAAGAACCCCTTTAAAGCTTTGATTGACTTCAGAATTGGCCAGTATTTATCACTTGGATTTTTGAAGGATCAACTGCAATACCCTTTTGAGAGATGATATGGCTGATATACTCAACCTTTAGTTGCCTAAAACTACACTTGGATTTCTTAACAGAAAGATAATTATCACAAAGAATAGTAAAGACAGTTCATAAATGTAATAAATGATTCTCTAACATGAAACTTGAACTTCTATCTTAGTCGGTGGTTGCTTTCGATGCTAGTAGCAGAGAGGGGAGGAAATAGCAACGACCGATAGCTACGATAGAAGATGCAAAGGTTGCTCTGTTTTTATCACACTACAGAAGGAAACATTGGCGGCGCCTAGGGATCGTGAGCGGTTGAGGAAATAGTGATGATTGTGTTAGTTGTTGTCGATGCCGGTGGAGAAGAGGAAGAAACAATGATGATGGCATGAGTAGTTGCTCTGTTTTGGCCACCGCAAGGTGGGAATATTGTTACCGAGGTCAAGAGGCAACAGTGGTGGCACGGTTGGGAGTAGCGTCGTCGAGGGCTAGGAGCAACAAAGGGTCATCGAGGGTAGGAGTGATGAGGCGGGTGGTCCGTTGGCCAGAAAGCAGTTGTGGCGGTCCTTTCTCACTCAAGCAGGAAGGGGCATGGCTACCGGCTTCACTTTTTTTTTTCTCTTTTTTTTATTTTTTTTAGTTTGAGATGATAATAGCTACGGCGAAGTGTTATGAGAAATTGTAGCAAGAACACCGAGGATTACTACTCTGATACCAAATGATAAGACTCCTAGGGTTTTATCATAAAAAAAGAGAGAGAAAATGGTTGATTACTTCGAGGGGATCTAACCTTCTAGGATTTGTCAAAAGATTAGAATAATATTTTATTGATAGCCGAAAAGAAACAGATACATCCTTATTTATAGAGTTCCGCTTTTAAGTCCATTAGGACTTAAACTCTTAATAAATAAATAAATATCAACTAAACTCATATCCGATCAAAATGAAATATTATTCAAAGCTCAAAAAATATTATTCAAAACTCAAAAAATATTATTCAAACCTAAAAAATATTATTCAAAACTAAAAATTAAAAGGAACCTAATACTTCCATCATTAATTTTGTAATAATTTAATATATAATCGAATAACCTAGTTACTACTAATCCAGCGACTATACGATTCAGTGAAGTAATATTACTTCACTATTATTGTTACCAAACTATCTTGTGTTGTAAAATTTAGCAAGAACTCAAGAAATAAATAAGACAAAACATATAAAAAATCTCAGCTCAAAATAGAATCTCAGCTCAAAGTCTTTTAACACATATCAAAAGCATAGGAGTTAATTGTATCTCTAAGCGTGCCCTTAGCTAGAACAAAACTCTCCATTAAGAAAAAAAAAAAAAAAAAGGAGATTTTGTATTCCTTGGCTTGACAAATCCATTATTCTAAGCACAAATTTGGATTTACGTTATTTAAGAAGAAGCCATGAGATCCTAACATAATCATACATAGCATATCAAAATCAGATCCTAATTTGAACCTTAAGTTATTCAAAATCATCCAAAAATAATAGCTTCTAAACTATTAAACTAAAACCCTAGGTTATATCTAGGGAAGGGTTAGGTTTTATTACTTTGTTATTTCTTAGAACTAGGATTCTTGGCTCAACAAAGAAATTGGTTGAAAAATTAGGGAAAGTGGTTATGACATAATAGTGGTTAATGGGATATCTTGATGAGTTTGGCTAAAACCATTAGGCATATCTCATTTTCTCTAGCATACATCTTATCGAAAGGACTGTACCTTTGTGTTACAAACATACTTTTAAAAGAATAGGTTTTACCGCTTGTATATATACTTCAAATATCGTTTCAAAGAACTTTGCGCATAATATTTTTAAAAACATATACTATGTTTAAGTAATGATAACATATACATGTTATTTATATTTCTATTGACATGGTAGATGTGGTTTTATATGTGTGAATCTTAAGCACTACAATATGGATGTCATAATTATCACTAGTAATAATAAAGTAGAGATTTCAAAATTTTATGGTGATCTTTCTTTTCTATTTGAAATGAATATTTCGAGAGAGCTTTATATTTTTCTTAATATAGAGGTAATGTATAAAAGAAAAAATATTTGTATCTCAAACAAACTTTGCATAGAAGATTATTGAAAGGTTGAGAATAAAGAAAAATAAGAAAGATTTCATTCATCTTAAGGCCAATATTTAGCTAAGTTATAATGATGGCAAGGTTCTTTCTAGTCCTTGATCTTTTTGTATTCTTGTTGATAGTCTTATCCATTTAACAATTACGAGATAAGATATTATATTTTTAGTTAGTTTTGTTGGTTGTTTTAAGTATTATATATATATATATATATATATATATATATATATATATATATATATATATATATATATATATATATATATATATATATATATATATATATATATATATATGAATTCTACACTTCACTTAGGATTATTCTACTAGAAGAGTATTCAAATTGTATGATTATACGTATTTGATTTGGGAGTGATATGGATAATTGTATATCTACCTCTAACTATATTTTTTTCATATGATTTTACCTGTATCTCATGATATAGAGAAGAATATTTAATCCCCCTTTTCTACAACTGAAGCAAGCAGAATATAAGATTTTTATTTGCTTCTCAAGAGTATATATGACTAAGGTGTGTAATGTAGGATGTTTGCTATCAAATTATCCTACCTAACTTGGTAATTTACATGAGAAAATTATTTAAGACTATATATCTTTCTCGAAATAAACGATTTAGGTGTAGGAGCGATCGTCAACCATATCAACACCATGTTCAACATTGGATTGGAATTGCTTATGTTCGAATTAATAACGACTCGCTTGATTATGCATTTGTTAGTAATAATGGATCCATCAAATTATTATGAGTTAATTCTTATGATAAGGTTTATCTATTTTTATTTTATGATTAAAAAAAATTGTTATACTAAAAAAATTATTGTTGGCTCAAACTCGCCATGTCACTTGACTAGATATCTTGTGTCATAAAAAAAATCTTGGCATCATTTCTAACACACATTGAATACTAATCTAGTCTAGCAAATTAAGGTGCTCACAATTACAAATCAAAAATTCCTGGTGCATCTACTCGAGAGAATTGCTCTTGCCAATTTTCTTATAAATAATTTTCCTATGTTATATTAGAAATTAATTGATACAACTGGTAATATTATATACTTTTATAAGATAAACTAAATCCAGATCAGAGTTGAGAATTTTTAGTGAGAGGTGAGGGTAGATCAGGGTAGAATCCATTTGTGGGCCTCAAAGTGGGCCTTCAGTTTGGGCTGAGCCCAATTAGCTTGATAAAAGGATCGGATTCGGAATTCCATGCATTTCTTCTGCATGTTACACTCTCAAATTGTAATTCGTATAAGATTTCCTCGTACATAATCATATAATTGTTATCTAACTATATATATTTAATTCCATGAATTCATGAAAATATCAATACCATTTCTTTCTTGTATTCAGACGCTAAAGCTAGCGGGAGCCAACCTTAAGCCTAGCGAATACTATTATAAGAGGCTTATTGTCTCATCGCGTTTACGGAACCAATCTGCAGTTATCATTAAATTAAAATAGTATGATTCTTACGAGGAATTTTCTATCCAATCATACGAGATAGAAAGGATGTTTTTAAGATACTTTTAATTTGAATTTTTTTTTTTTTTTTATGTCTCCAAGCTTTCACGTTTGCACTCTCTTCAAATACAATACAACTTTCAAGATAAAAGACTATTCTATCCGATCATCTGAAGGATCTTTTTTCGTGTGTGTGCATATTAGAGGGGATAAAACCTTAAAATCCTATTTGAATTCTTAATTTGTCTCTCTAAGCTGTCACGTTTTTACTCCCTTCTTCTTATGTAATCGAATTTAAGATACACCTCCAATGAAAAAGAAACGTTCTAGTGCTTAACAATGGCCCCACAATCCTTAGAAGCTTTTCGGTGCAATCTGATTTATGATATTTTTATAAGCATAAAAATTATAATATGCTGTATTAAATATGAAAATAATCTTTTTATGTCAGATTTGAAATTAAATAATTAGATCAGATTTAACGATACGTACATTTTGATACCATCTGAAAAAAGATCTCTGTTTGATCTATTAAGACACCGTCTTTAGATCCAAGATCGCTGTCAATCTACAAAGAGGAATTAGATTCTTCTCCTCTCTTCTCTCTAGAATTTCTTCCATCAAGATTATTTTCTAAAGAATCCTATAGATTTCTTTTCTATTGATCAGTATATTTAATCAGAATCCAATTGATTATATTATATATATCCTATTTAATTATAAAGGACCATAAAATCTAACAGTTTTCGGAATACTAAAACTCGAGAAAAGGAGTTCATATCCTTCTATCTGAATGAACGATTTTAAATATAAACTCACCAATATATATATATATATATATATATATATATATAAAAGATTTAAGAACATTGGATGCTCTACTCTTCTTTCCTTGGTCACCTTATGGAGAAAAGGTGGAAGACAAATCTGACGCGCATAATGAACCTTTTTTGTGGTTGCTTAACCGAGTTGTCATCACATGTATGATACACAAGCATTCAATTCAATGGATCCGAGGCTTCTCCTCGTCACCCCATCGCTGGAAGCTGATACTGCAAATTAATTCATTTGGCCCATTCAATAATGTTCTTACCCTTTTAGAAGCAATAATTGCACTCGGTATAAGTTTCCGCAGGTTTTGACTCTCTCACCTCTCGCTGCTACTTGCTAGTAATAAATTATTGCTTTCGTAGAAACAAAAGCAATTTTAATCATTACTCTTAGAACCATTATATTAATAATACTAATAAATTATATTAATCAAAAGAGGATTTTGGATAATACAATTCGAAGGTGATAGTCATGTCTATCGGAAATCTCATTCAGAATAATGAGGTATTATTTCTCCTTTGAGCATGATTCTTATGAAATTAATGAGGCATCCTTTAGCTCTCGAGCGGTAAAATAATATATAAAATCAGTCTTAATGAAAAAAAATATTGGTTAACATGGAAAAACTTATTGAGTAAAACTAGTTAACTATCATACTATTTAATTGAATCAAAACGAAACTAAATCAATAATGAATTACATGTTAGAATTAAGAGGTGAAATTTTGAGGTTTTACTCTTATAGTTTCTCTAACAATAAGCACTTACATTTGATGTTCCTTTGCCTACTCCTATACTCCTCATCTTTTAGTGTTCTTATGGTCAAGTTTCTCGATTGATTTAACACCCAAAAAAAAATTAAATAGTTTTCATCGATAATCAAGAGAGTTATTTTATCACTCGTCCTCTTATATTCAGTGGGACGGACTACACGTATTGAAAAATACGAATGAGGATTTTTTTAATTTCTATGGACTTTGATTTATGGAATATTATCGAATGTGATTTTCAAAAATCCTCTAGACGAATGAATGATCTAGAGAAAAAAAAATCATCTTCTTTAATGGCTAAAGATATGAATACTTTATTTTATACTTTAGATAAAAATAAATTTAATCATGTTTCTAAAATTATACATGATATTTGACACATGCTTAAAATTATATATGAAGGCATAAGTAGAATTAAAGAATCTAAGATCAATATTTTAGTACATAATTTTGAATTGTTTCAAATGAAGTCAAGCAAAACTATTGGTGACATATATACCTATTTTATAGATGTTGTCAATGATTTGAAAGCTCTTGGTAAATGTTTTACTAATCTTGAGCTTATTAACAAAATTTTAAGATTCCTTCCAAAAAGTTAAGATCCAAAACTAATTGCTATTGAAGAAACAAAGGACTTCAATAATTTTTCTCTTGAAGAACTTATAGGATCATTAATGATCTATGAAATAATGTACAAGACACATGATAAACATGAGAACAACCTTCTAAAGAACAGGAAGGATATTATACTTAGAACAAAAGAAGACCACTTGAGCGAAAGCTCAAGTGATGATGATAACTAAGCACTCCTTATAAGAAAATTTAAAAAATTCATAAAAAGAAACAAAACAAATCAAATAAGATACTATGAACAAAAACAAACTAAAAAAGGACATAATTATATACTATGAATATAAGAAGCCGGGGCACTTCAAAAGTGAATGTCCATAACTGAAGAAGAAGATGCTAGCACAAAAGAAGAAGAAAACACTCAAGGCAACTTAGGATGAATCAAGTGCATCAGAAGATGAGAAACAAACTAATGAAGATAAGGTGACAAATTATGTTTTAATGACTCTCAACGATAAGATATGTCTACAATCAAAAGCTAGGAATAGGAGATAATATCTTAATAGCAGATGCTCGAGGCATATGACCGAAGATCTAACACATTTCTCTAAGCTCACTTGCTAAAACGAAGGATTTGTCACCTTTGGAGATAACAACAAAGGAAAAATTATTAACAAAGGAAATATAGATAACAAATTAAACATCTCGATTGAAGACGTTTTATCAGTAGATGGTTTAAAACATAATTTATTAAGCATTAGTTAATTGTATGATAAGGGTTATAATATTAAATTTGAATCTAATACTTGTATTATAGAGATACTACACAAAAATAGATCTATGATTGCTTTAAGGACAAATAATGTGTATACTATTGATCTTGATGATTTTTGTGATGAAATTTGCTTTTCGATTTTAAATAATGATGCGTGACTTTGGCATAGGAGATTAGGTCATACAAGTATGAAATTAATTTCATAAATTACAACTAAGAAACTTATAAGAGTTATGCTTAGAATTAAATTTGTCAAAGATAAAGTTTGTGATGCATACCAACTAGGTAAACAAATAAAAAGTAACTTTAAATTTAAAAATTAAGTACCTCTAGACCCCTACAATTAATTCATATGAATTTATTTGGACCAATTGATATCACAAGTCTGGGAGATAGTAAATATACTTTTGTGATTGTTGATGATTATAGTAGATATACTTGAACATACTTCTTGGCACATAAAAGTGATTGTTTTAAATATTTTTCAAAGTTTTGCAAATAAGTTCAAAATGAAAAGGGTTTTATGATTTCCTTTATTTGTAGTGATAATGGTAATAAATTTAAAAACCATGATTTTTAAGATTTTTATTATTTAAATGGGTATAATAATAATTTTTCTACTCTAAGAAATCAAGAATAAAATAGAGTTGTTGAGAGAAAAAATATGAGTTTATAAGAGATTGCAAGAACCATGCTTAATTAGCATAGCCTACCTAAATATTTTTGGGCCAAAGCCATTAACAAATATGTTATGTCATGAACAGGGTTATCGTGAGACTACTACTATCTTAAACTCTTTATGAATTATGAAATAATAAAAGATCTAATATTTCATATTTTAAAGTTTTTGATTATAAATGTTTTATTTTAAATGAAAATGATGTCTTAGAAAAATTTGATACAAAATCCGATGAATGTATTTTTTTTTTATATTCCTCTTTTTCGAAAATTTATCGAGTTTTTAATAAAAGAACTTTAGTTATTGAGGAATCCATCCATATTGTTTTTAATGAATTTTTTAAATTTAAGAAAATTAATTTTGATGATGATTTTAATTTTGACACTTTAAATTTGAATGAAAATTCTCCTCTCTCAATCAGCTTGGATGCAACTACTTTCAAAAAAATCCTTACACAAGGAATGGAAGTATATAGATGCTCATCCTAAAGAGTTAATCATTAAAAATCAAAAGGTGTTCAAACTCGTTCTTCATTTAAAATTTTTTATGCAAATGCTGCCTTTTTGTGAACCAAAATACATTAACAATGCTCTAAAAGATGACTCATGAGTTTTTGTAATGCATGAAGAGTTAAATCAATTTGAGAGAAATAAGGTATGGACACTTATTCCTAGACCTAGTGACCATCTTATAATTGGCAGTAAATGGGTCTTTAAGAATAAACAAGATAAATTTGATATCGTAGTTCTAAACAATGTTAGATTAGTAGTCAAAGGTTTCAACTAAGAAGAAGGTATCGACTATGAAGAAACCTTCGCTCCTGTGATAAGATTTGAATCCATAAGGATACTCCTTGCCTATGTTGTAATAATTTTAAGTTATTTCAAATAGATATCAAAAGTATTTTTCTTAATGACTTTATTTTCGAAGAAGTTTATGTTGAATAACCACCTAGATTTGAGAATATTTTTTTTCTGAACCATATCTATAAGTTATCTAAGGCTCTCTATCGATTGAAACAAGCCCTAATGACTTGGTATGAGAGACTTAGTTAATTTCTTATTAAGAATAATTTTTTGACATGCAAGATCGATACCACATTATTTATTAAATATTTTAAAAATAAATTTCTTATTATTTAAATTTATGTTGATGATATTATTTTTGGTTCTACAAGTGAATATTTGTGTGAATCTTTTACTAAAAGTATGAGCCAAGAATTTGAAATGAGTTTAATGGATAAATTAATATTTTTATTAGGTTTACAAATTAAGCAACTAATTGATGAAACTTTTGTTATTCAAATTAAGTATGTTTTAGATCTATTAAAATGATTATAGTCTTCCTATTTAGTATAATGTAATCGACTTCGTCTCAATTTAAATTAGAGCATTGATTATAGTGTGATTTTTCCAGAATTTTTTTATATTTTATGTATTTTTCAATCGGTGTTTCCCATTTTATTTTTTTTTCAAACAGTATCCTTATTTTTTTAAAAAAAATTATATTATCTCTTAAAATATTTTTTGCCTGTTACAATGTTTTATCTGTCATAGTATTTTTAGTCTGTTATAATATTTTGACTACCACAATAAAAATATTATAAAATTTATTTAAAAATATTATAAATGATCTAAATAGACTCCTAACATTAACCACACTAACTACAAGTCTAAAAATATAATATTGTAATGATCTATGAGCAATGGCAATTAAAGTGATACGTCGCTTACAATGTTTTTCAATAAAATTTATAGTGTTTTCAATAAATTAATAAAGTACTATAAATTCTATTGAAAAACAATGTAAATAGTTGAAAATTCATGAAAAGAAATGGGTGAGAAAATTTGACAAAAAAACTTTTGAGAGGTTTTCTTTAAATTAGTGATATTGTTTGAAAAAAAATAAAAGAGAGGTACCTTTTAGGAAATATCCAAAATATGAGTATTTTGTAGAGAAATCATCCTATTTTGTAGAATGTAATCAACTCTGGTCTCAATTTAAATTAGAGCACTGATTATAGTGTGATTTTTCTAGAAAAAATTTATATTTTTTGTATTTTTCAATCCGTGTTTCCCATTTTATTTTTTTCAAACAGCATTCTTGTCTCACTTATAATGTTTTGCAAGGTTTATATATATATATATATATATATATATATATATAAACATCTTTTTTGAGTGTTGATTCTATGAGCACGAATTGTCATCGATTGATTTTATAATAGATTATCTTGAAAAAAATAAAGCAAATTAAATAATTTGGTATGCCTTTTATTATTTTTTCATCTTTTAGAAAGAATTGGTTTGAGTGACAAAATTGGAACAGATCAACCTGATATTAACTATTCTAATCAAAATTGAGCTGAATTCATTAATATCAAAAAATGGCACTGAAATCATATTGACAAGGCTAGAATGCGTAAGCCATTCCATTGACTTCATTCTCAAGCAGCAAAGCGGTGAAGAACAAGAACACAACACTCGTTGGCCACATAAAGATCACGCCATATCTTATTCCACTATCCAAACATAGGAGAAATCATCTTCACAACATCAGAAAGCAGATCTCAGTTCTTCATCGCCCATCAGAATCTCCATAAGCATGTCATTCCAGGTATCAATTGCCCCAGGCAAGCACCAGTGAAGGCAGTCGTTCTGTGGCTTCTTGCTAATGTCAGGGTGGAATCTCCTGTAGGGTCCTGGATGCCCATCTGGCCTCAGAGTAGAGAGATGGTAAGTGTCAAGCAGTCTCAGCCTCAGCCCACTCCTCACCCCTTCCTGGAACCCCTCCTCCTCCACTTCTCTCATCACAACATCCACTGGGTCAGCAGCGTACTCACTCTCCTCGTAAGGCTTCGTTCTGTTGCAGATCCCCCCATTGTACCACATCCCATGCTCGAAGTGGGTGGGAGTCCAGGTCCTGAGAACCACCAGTGGCTTGTGCTCTGAGCTGCTCACGAAGTCCAACACAGATCGGAGTGCTCTCCGATAAGAATAGTCCATGCCGAGTTCCGTCAGATTCATCCCCGTGCACAAGTGGCAACCGACGACTGTGTTGTTCTCCCAGAATATGGTTTCTCTGAGGAACCACTGGCCACCAGAAATCATCACGTAGTCGTACTTGTGGTATTGGCTCGTCCAGGTATCGTCGAGGACGTCGAGATAAAGCTGGAGGTGGTTTTTGGAGATGGCTTGCGTAGATTTGATCAGGAAAGGAGCCCAAATCAGCCCCAGTGTGACGTTGTGAGAAGGCAGGTGCCATGTTTTGGTCTGAAATGTTTCGTCATGGTAGACCAGCACAACTTCTTCCACCTGAGAAGGGAGCAGAGACTTGAAGTCTCGAAAGCTAAAACTAAGGAGTATCTACAGTAGGAGTACCTCGGAGAGAAGGCAAAGCAATGACTCCATCTGGTTGCGGAAGACTGAATCACCCACAAATCCCAAGGATTTGTTCCTCATACGATTCAAGAACTTGTTTGCGTCGAATCGAGGCAACTCACAGCCATATGGCTTCCACCTCCATTGAAGATAGCCAGTGTCAGGCCGGCCGTTCGTCAAGCAGTCTTGATAAGAAGATATGAAGCTGCAGGTTGAGTTGCTGTAAGCTGGATCTCGAGCGTCAGGGATCCATTCTCCGGAAGAAAGATCACATTGTCCTGCATGCATCACCGTTTCAAGATCACGACCTCGATGAACTTGATCTAACAAAAAAACATTGCTTCGCGAAAGATGGTAGGTACCTGTCGAAGCGATCACGGCTAGAATCTCAGCATTCTCGGAGGAGGAGGTGTCAGCTGTAGCTGTGTACAAGAACGGTTGGTAGGACAAAGCCATGATGAGCGAAGACCCCAAGAGAATAGCCAGGAACTTGCACACACCATCACGGAAGCCAATGCATGGCTCTGCTTCAGGCTCGACTTCCTTTCCCATGGCTGGCTGTAGCGTTATGTTTCAAGGACAGAGGAAGAGAGCAGGGATACTTGACTGAGGGCTGGTTGGCTGGCTTATATCAAAAGGAAGAGGGAAGGAAAAGGAAGCAAGAAAGAGGGGAGGATCTACCTCTGTTATTTTGGTTGTAGATTTAACGTGAACAACTATACAAAAATCTGCATGCGCAAAGCGTGAGCAATTTGCGTTCTATTTCTTACAGTTTGCCCAGAGAGGCAAAATGTCTCAGAAACTGGGCCTGAAACCGACTGAAGTTACATACGGCTGTAATGCTGGGCCGAACAGTTCGCCCAGCGAGGCTATTCCTTTCATGGCTGTAATGCTGTGTTCTGAGTGCAGAGGAAGGGAACAAAGGATTGATTGGCTGGCACATAAATATAAAAGGTAAGATGGAAGGGAAGAAACCAAGAAAAGGGAGTATGGAAGAGTAGAAGAAGGTGGAGGATCTCTCTCTCTGTCTCTCTTTGTTGTTGTTTTCGTCGTGTGTTAAACGTTAACAGCTAAACAAAAATCTGCATGCGTAAAGCGTGAGGGCAAAATGCATAAGAAACGGAGCCTGCCGCTGGAGGTGGTGAGATGACTGAAGTTACACACGCCATGGTTAAGCTGATGCAAAGGTAAGATGTTGGTGAGAGGAACTGTAGCTTCATATGTAGTAAGTTCCCTTTGATTGAATGAGAAATTACTTGGGTAGATTAGCAGTACCTGTCTCCTATATACACTGAAAGAAATGAGAGCCTTCCCCTAGCAAGAGACATCATGCCTCGAAAGAAAATAATAATAGGGTCAAACACTGACTGTAAATTCTCTCTTCCGTTCCACCTCGAGCTCACGTAGCTCATTCTTCGGTGGATGTGTCTCTTGACCCGAGCAACGTTATCGGAAAACTCGAGTGCCCGTTAATTTGCTTGTAGACGATCCCACACGAAGAATAATCGACACAAACCTATTGATTTGATTACTTGGATCTACAATTAGTGCTGCACATGGATACCCAACAACAATTAACTGGCGCCAAAGAACTCAACGTTAGTCCAACCGAAAACACCAGTGTCTGCAGCGCTAGAGGCACCAGAGTGCCAGCGTCAGCGTCAAGCACCTCCACTGACGAGGTTGTGTGAGGAGTTAAACAGTGAGAAAAGAGCTTTGATAGCTATTTATATACATTAGCAAAGAGGATTTTCCTCAACTGCTCAGAGATTTCTTCGTGCAGTTAAGGAAATCTTATCTGCTATCAAAACCATCAAAAATTTACGAAAACCTTCTAGTATTCTATTATCTCAACTCAATCCTTAAGATTACAATGAGTTATAAATTAACTTAAAAAATTTATATAACAATATGGTAATATATAAAACTCAGTGACTAATATATATATATATATATATATATATGACAAAAAGATAATAGATTATATGATCTTAAAATCAAAGTCCGGATTCAATAAATAGAGATGTCATTTCATTATATACAAGAATTATATATTTTATTTCATTACATACAAGAATCATAGATTTTATTTTATTAGATATAGAAATAATAGATGTCATTACATTAGATACAAAAATCATAGATATCATTTCATTAAAAATAAAAATAGTAGATGTTATTTTATTAGAAACACACTTAACAAGAAAGCATCATTGGCTCAAGAATAGAGTTATATTCGATATTTCTTTTGATTCATTCATAATAATAGAGTAAATAATATTTAAGAGTATATCAATGGAGTAAAGAGCATTTAGGAGCCTATCAATGATGTAAATAATATTTAGGAGAAAACATAAGCTTAAGCATCATATTTGATATTTCATTCGTTTCATTCATATTTAAAGAGCACGTAGGAATGCATATGCAAGTTAAAAAAAAATAGAGAGTGAAATGGGATCATAATATAGTATGATCTATCAATTTCTATATGACTATTAATATTAATCTTCCAAGTTTAGGAGATCCATCCACCCACATTTGGATAAAGTCATTGAGGCCAACAAGAGCATCATAAGCTCTAGATTAACTCTCTTTCTCATTTTTGATAAATATTTATATTATCCTACAAACACTAGAGTAGAAAAGGACATTAAGAGTAAGAAAGTTAGCATGTATAGGAAGCATATGTGAAATAATAAAAACATAAATATGCACATATGAAATAATATGAAGTAAATATAATTTTTTACATAACTCATTCAGATATAATAAGAACCAATGATAAGAGATACAAGAGTTTAAAGTAGTCATAAAATGCTTAATTAAGAGAAGAATTTTAGTTGAAATTGATATCGAGATAATGCAAAATGGATTTTGAAAGAAAGTCGATTGTATAGTTGTAAAATCGATAAATAGCTCACCACCAAGTTTAAAATCACAAAATGATATAAAAAGTTCACCACCCCAAGGATAATAAACAAGGGTACAGAACTGAAAACAAAAGACTCACCACTCAAGGAAGCATCCAAGAGATACAGAGTTTAAGAGAAAACTTCAAGAGAGTTTATACTAATACCATTAGTTTCTAAACTTCTTTCTAGCCCTAAAACACTAAAATAAGTATTAATGTATGAAACAACCCTTCATGCATAGGAAACTATGAAATTAAGTACATTACAGCTAGTGACTAACCCCTTAATGCATTCCTTGATCATGTAGAAAAGCAACTTGAAACAACTTTAATTTTGTCTAAGAAATATGTTCATAAGTTGTCATATTTAAGAAGGTTGAGTTAAAGGCTATAAGATATTATTGTGGGCTATAAAGAATATCATAATATCTGCAAGATCCACATGAGTTGATTGTAGCAAATTAGGCACTCCCGTGTCAATCTCCCCTTGTTGAAAATGACTTGTCCATAAGTCCTCATTTGTTCCATCAACATGATTATGATAAAAATTTAAATTAGCTATATTGAATATTAGGGATACTCCATAATCTTCAACTAGCTTGATCTCATAAGCATTCTTGCCAATTCTTTTAAGTACCTTTAATGGACCATCAGCTTTTGGTTTCAATTTTCTAAATTTGCTTGGTGGAAACCTCTTCTTCTTTAGATGAATCTAGACTAAATCATCTGCATTAAACTCCATATATTTTTTGAGTTTGTTGGCAACTTGTATGTACCTCTCATTTTGCTTCTCAATGGTTGCTTTAACACCCTCATGCAGCTTCTTTATTTGCTTAGCCCTCTCATCAGCATCTCTGTTAAATTACTTAGTTATAGAATGAGGGACTAAGTCTAAATGACTAGTAGGATTAGTACTATAAATAACCTCAAAAGGACTCTTACCAATGTGATATATGGAACAATTGTAGGAAAACTCAATTTGTGGAAGAATGAGATCCATTGCTTAATGTTCTTACCAACATAGCTTCTAAGCAAGTTTCCTAAGCTTTTGTTCATTACCTTAGTTTGTCCATCGGTTTGTAGATAATTTGAGCTACTAAAATTTAAATAAGTACCCAACTTTCTCCAAAGAGTTCTCCAAAATTGACTAAGAAATTTTGAATCTCGATTAGACACCATAGTTCTCGGAATACTATGTAATGAGATGCATCATTTAATTTGTTACAAGGAACAAAGTGAGTCATCTTTAAAAATTTATAAATAACAACCATGATAGAATCCTTGTTCCTTTGAGTTCTTGATAGTCTCAAAATGAAAACAAGACTCACTTCCTCTCATGGAGCATTAGGCACTAGTAATGGAGTGTACAAAATTATTATAAGGATAATAATTTATTGAGTCAGAAGGAGTTCTAAGTCAGAATGAGTTCTGATAGATGTAACTCACGGCTAGCTCGGTATTGGGCATAAAGGGTCACATACATATGGTGGACAATTCAATGGATAAAGGATTGAATATGTGATATCCAATAAGCTTATGCTTTAATGGATCTATTAGGTGAGACCCAATAGAGTTAAGAGTGATTTTTGGATGGGGATCTAATACCTACTAAGAAAGATCTATTAGGATTTAAGAAAGGAGACTCTATAAATAGGAGTTGGGACTTAAAAGGATCATAGGCTAGACCCTATAATCGCCGGCCACCTATCTCCTCCTCCTCATCTCTCATTCAACCGTGAGCCTTGTTGAATCTCAGATTTTGATGATAAAGTCAATTATCATTTGTTTATCTAATCTATATGTTGAGATAAGTGTGTAGAATTAACTACAATAGTAGTAAGACATGCAGCAGGTGTTAAGCCGGAGTCAAGACCAAGATCACGTTGGGGGTTCGAGAGTTCGTAAGAAGTCCGGATGATCGTCGGAGGTTCTGCGCGAACAATCCGAGAAGTCCAGGAGCTTGCCAAAGAAGCTCGTCAAAACTCACCAAGAGGATCGTCACAAGTCTAGGAGTTTACCGGGAGTTCGCTAGAGTATCACCGTGGGTTCGTCGGATGTTCGCCGGAAGTTCACCGAAAGAAGCGATTGACGCACCAGAACACGATATGCAGTATTCATGTCTTAATTATCATAGTTAGCATGTAGATTAAGTTAGGATTGGGAGGTGATCTCATTAACTTAATCTGGGGCCAATTGGGCCCTTAATAGACCCAAATTGGGCCGAATGGATCAGCCCATTTGGACCCAGAATTCCTGGCCGACGGTGGCATTGCCCAGGAGACTCACTCTCCCAAGAGTTCTGGGCGGTAGTACTGCCCCTGTCAGGTAGTGGTACTGCCGGCAGTTATTACTGTAAGCGGTGGTATCGCCCCTGTCAGGCGATGGTACCGTTGGTAGTTATTACAGCCAACGGTGGTACCACCCCTGTCAGGTGGTGGTACCACCTGAGCTCGGTCTTCGAGCGATGTCAGGCGATAGTACCGCCCAGACTGAGTAGTAGTACCACTCAGTGACAGATGATAGGCGGTAGTACCACCCAGTTATGGCGGTGGTACCGCCACGACCCTGGAAATCCGGGAATAGACACTTTTGAGATCGAATTCAAACTAATTGGGGCCTATATAAACCCCACCCTTTCTGCATGAAAGGGAAACTAGAAGCTTGCTTTTATTCTGAGTATTTGAGAGCTTAAAAGTATTGTAAAAGGCTAGAGTTCCTCTCCCTCTTTTCTTTCTAAGTCTTGATCATTCAAGAGAGGAGTGAAAACTTGTAAGGGTTGTCTCCTAAGCCCGTCAAAAGGAGAAAAGCTGTAAAAAGATGGTTGGCATTCGCCTATTAAAGGAATGCCTCTAGTGAATGTCGGTAATCTCGTCGAAGGAGGAAGCCAAAAGTGGATGTAGGTCAAGATTGACCGAACCACTCTAAATCTCGGTTTGCATTTACATTCTGCTTTTTATCTTAACTGCAAACTACCTCTGTTGCTTTATATCAACTATACTTCCATTTGCTCTCAAGTTAAAGATCTTTCCAAAATAGTTTTCATACAAAGTCTTTTTGAACCGACGAAAGTTTTTCGCTGCACTAATTCAAACCCCCCCCCCCTCTCTTAGTGCTCTTGATCCTAACAATTGATATCAGAGCAGGTTCACTCTCAATTAGATTAAAACCCAAGAGAGATGACATATGTCGGAAACTAAGAGGGTCACTCTATTACACGTCCACCCATGTCCAATTGGACGGACTACACCTATTGGAAGACCCAAATGAGGATCTTCCTTATTTCCATGGATTTTGATTTTTGGAATATTGTTGAAAATGAATTTTCAAAGTCTTCTCTTCCAAAGGCTATTGTTGAAGAGGAGATTAGAAGAAAACTTTGATTCCACACTCTTTGATTCAAATCTACATGCCCAAAAATTTGCTTCCATAGAATTTAGAAATGTTCATAAAGGAAAGTATGTTGATTTAGATAAATTAAGTGATTTAGAACCAATTCAATGGTTTGCAAATCTAGATCTTCTCTCAATCCTACAAATAAATGAACCCATCTACCCTAGACTTATTAAGTTGTTTTATAATAATCTACATGTAAATGAAGAAGAAAGAGTGTCTACCTATCTTTTAAGATATCATATATCCATTATGGATAGATCCCTTTGTGACATAATAGGCATCCCTGTAAAAGATAGAGGTTGCTATTTTAGAGGACAATGGGATGATGAAACAGTTGGGACCACGTATGTTGATGCCTTAAGAACAATTTTCGGTGATCCCAACTTAATGGTACTTTCTAAAAGTTGTGAACATCTATTATCATTAAACACCAAAATATTTCATCACATTCTAATTAGTATCATTCTCCCTAAACAATATCATCATGATGAAGTTAGTCAAATAGAACTAGAAACTATGTACCGGATCATGAAAGGATATAACAACTGCTTTGGTTACCTTATCCAACAAAATATGATAGAAATATCTAAAAAAGATATGATGCTTCCATATGATGGTATAATCACTAGAATACTGCATACCTACGATATTGCAATACCACCCGATGAAGATGTTATAAAGCTAGATAGATTTAGTATCATAAATAAAAATCTACTTCGTCGAATGAGATATATATATTTAGAAATAGTATGTGGATTAGAATGCCTAGAAGAACCGATCCCCCTCAACCAGAACCAGAACCAGAAATACCAATCTTTAGGGGTAATCAATCTCCTCCAACTGGTCCCTTTGAGGAATCACAACCATTTGAGCAAGCTCCTTCATCATCTATCGAAGACATAGGGATTCAGATGGATCGCTTTGAACAAAGACAAGATCGGCTTGAACATCGCCAAGTTCAAATCATATCTGAGCTACATCAGATTCATTGACAGTTTGACACTTTATTTAGACATTTTAACTTTCCACCACCTGAATAAGCATATGTATGTATTTAGAAAAGGTGGACACAATTCCTTCTTGTCATGTTGTAAAACTATGTTGTTGTAAACCTTTTTATGCTACTCAGTTTGATCGTAATGCCACTTAATTTGATGATCGTAAGTCCTTGATATGTTTAACTATTGTTATCTACAACTTGATGTATTATTTGGTGAGCATTTACAGAGTTAGGAATATTAATGTTGATTGAACTTCGTTTTCATATTTTCCTTATTCTTAGATCACTTAAATACCATGCTAAAAATTTTATACGAATTTGACATGATTGAATGCTTCAATAACATGTTTACTTTAAAGTTGAAAATTTTGTGCACTATAAGTTTCCATAATGAGCATGTTATATTCTCATTATGATTTGAGAAGGTTCATTCATATATCGGATTCTTAATCTTTGAGTACTACAAAACACTAGTAATTTTGCTTCATAATTATGATTGAAAAACTTGTCCAAATGCATGAATTTGTTAAATTTTATTTTCGGACTTTCTTGATCCTTGATCAATCACTTAGAAACTCAATGCTGAAAATCATATGTTACATGATTACATGCTTTAATAACATGTTAGAAAGTGTGTCTTGATGCAAAAATTTTCATGATGATAAGCATGTTTTACCTTCATGATTGTGTTTGAAAAGCTATGACAAAACCTTGTCTGAATGCATGAATTTATTAAATTTCATTTTCAGACTCTCTTGATCCTAGCAATACATGATTTTGTATTTTTCTTTCGGACTTAATGTAGCTTTCATGAGCTTATGTTATATCAAGTTTATTTCATATCAATGCTTCATGATTTTTAACACATGACATTAATTAACAAATACATCTCTCATGGATTTATCTTTGAATTTTTAATCGAGAAATGGATTTGATGTAATGATTCCTTCTTATGAATTCCTTCTTGATGAAGGAAGATTTTTTTTTTATGAACACTTGCAAGGATTTAATTTCACATGTATATCTTGATCCTTATAAAAATGAAGCATGATTTAATCTCTTATCACTTTTAAACTTCATTCAAAGTTAGTTCTCAATGGCTTTCCTCCTTCATGCAAAACGTTAATGACAAATAAAAAGGAAGAAGTAATGAAAGCTATCTCCTTAATGGATTTCTGAATGATACCATGTTATGATTGCTTAAAAAATTAATAATTTGTATGAATGGTATCTTACCACTTATTATTGATAAATGACATGAATCGTTCTATAACATGAATTTTTACCACACTTATTACTATGCTTGAAATATGCTTGAATCGTTCTCCTTTTTGTTGATGACAAAGGGGGAGAAATATGTGGTAAATTGATGATAGAATTGCTATGATTGCTATACACTTGAAATATTTACATCATGATATCTAGAGCTTACATTGTAATTTTACAATGATGATATCTTGCCATATGATGAATTGCTATGATTACCATATTTGCATTATGTTAAGATATCAAGAGCTTACATCACAATGTTACAAATTGATATCTTACCATGTGATGAATTGCTATGATTGCTATCCTTCATGTTTGAAATATAAGACTTGAAAATGGATGTCATCCCTTGATATCATTTTCAGAAAGTTACATCATGATAGGAATCATGATGGGTATTGATAAATTTAAATGAACTTAACTTATCAATATGTCCCTCGAATTCAAAGGCTTTGAATTCAAGAATGACTTATCTCAAGTATGATATATAGATAGGGGGAGTTAAGGTTAACTCCGTCATCAATTGATTATCATCATAAAAAAGGAGATTGTTGAATCTCGAATTTTGATGATGAAGTCAATTATCATTTGTTTATCTAATCTATATGTTGAGATAAGTGTACAGGATTAACTACGATGGCAATACGACATGCAGCAGGTGTTGAGCCAGAGTCAAGACCAAGTTCACGTTGGAGGTTCGAGAGTTCGTCGGAAGTCCGAACGGTCATTAGAGGTTCTGCGAGAACAATCCGAGAAGTCCAGGAGCTTGCCAAAGAAGATCGTCGGAACTTGCCAAGTGGATTGTCGCAAGTCTAGGAGTTTGCTGGGAGTCCACCGGAGCATCGCCAAGGGTTCGTCGGATGTTAGCCGGAAGTTCGCCGGAAGCTCGTCGGAAGAAGCGATTGACGCACCGGAACACAATCTACAGTATTGATGTCTTAATTATCATAGTTAGCATGTAGATTAAGTTAGGATTGGGAGGTGATCTCATTAACTTAATCTGGGACCAATTGGATCCTTAATAGACCTAAATTGGGCCGATTGGATCAGCCCATTCGGACCCATAATTCCAAGCCGGCGGTGGCACCGCCCAAGAGACTCGCTCTCCTAGGAGTTTTGGGTGGCAGTACCGCCCCTGTCAGATGGTAGTACCGTCGACAGTTATTACAGCCAATGGTGGTACCGCCCCTGTCAAGCGGTGGTACCGCCTGAGCTCGGTCTCCAAGCGATGTCAGGCGATAGTATCACCCAGACTGAGCGGTAGTACCGCTTAGTAACAGATGACAGGCGGTAGTACCGCCCAGTTATGGCGGTGGTACCATCACGACCCTGGAAATCCGGGAATGGATACTTTTAAGCTCCGAATTCAAACTGATTGGGGCCTATATAAACCCTACACTTTCTGTATGAAAGGGTAACCAAAAGCTTGCTTTTATTCTAAGTATTTGCGAGCTTAAAAGTGTTGTAAAAGGCTAGAGTTCCTCTCCCTCTTTTCTTTCTAAGTCTTGATCATTCAAGAGAGGAGTGAAAACTTGTAAGGGTTGTCTCCTAAGCTCGTCAAAAGGGAAAAAACTGTAAAAGAATGGTTGGCCTTCAACTATTGAAGGAAGGCCTCTAGTGGACGTCGGTGACCTCATCGGAGGAGGAAGCCAAAATTGGATGTAGGTCAAGATTGATCGAATCATTCTAAATCTCGGTTTGGATTTACATTCTGCTCTTTATCTTAACTGCAAACTGCCTCTGTTGCTTTACATCAACTATACTTTCGTTTGCTCTCAAGTTCAAGATCTTTCCAAAATGGTTTTTATATGAAGTCTTTTTAAACCGACGAAAGTTTTTCGCTGCACTAATTCACCACCCCCCCCCCACTTCTTAGTGCTCTTGATCCTAACAAGCCTCTCTCTCGAGTGAGAGGATAGCAAGAGGGTTGTCCTCTCTCTTGTCTACTATTGTGTGGTAGTACGTGATCATGAGGAGAGAACCTGCTGTGTGAGGAGATGCATCATCGTTGCGTCTATTGTGTGGATCACCGCTAGAGAGGAGTTTATGAAAGCTTCTTCATCTACATATTAAGATATACGATTTAGGGGATATATGATATTTTCAAGGTGAGAACGTCTCAATCTCATGATGTAGTTTTTATTATTTTGATTTTTTCTCTCCAGGTTGTTGCATGGCGATCCGATGTCTTTCTTTTGGAAAATAATTTTTATTTTTATTTTTCGCTATGTATGTGATGCTTTATGAGGTTTCCCAATAATACCCTACTTTATAATATCATATGAACCCTTATACTATTTCATCTCATACAAAATATTATAAAGTATAAATAGATCTTTCGAATTAAGCGGAACCTAGATGGATCCATTACGAGATACAAAACAAGTTTGGTAGTAAAAGGGTTTTAGCAATGATCAGGTGTTGATTTCATACAAACTTTCAATCTAGTTATTAGACTAATGGTAATTTAACTCATCTTGAGTTTAACTATCACTCAAGACTCGCATATACAACAACTAGATATTAATAATGCTTTTTTATAGGGACCTTAACTAAAGATATCTTTATATAATAACCCCTTAGCTTCATTCACTCTTAATATCCAAATCATATTTATAAACTATAAAATGCTATTTATGGATTTTACCAAGCTCCAAAAGCCTAGTATATGGAACTTAGCTTATTTTTTAAGTTAGTTGGGTTCATTAGCTCCCGGTCTGATACCTCTTTATTATTACGATAACAAAATATATGTACTATATATCTGTTAGTCTATGTGGATGATATTATCATTACAAACAATAATTCTATAGAAATCAAGTAAATGGTAGATTGATTCTCCATCAAGACTTAGCAGCCTTAAGCTACTTTTCAGGAGTGGAACAACGTGCACAATTTCTGAACTTTTTCTATCTCAAAAGTAGTATATTTGGGATCTATTATTAAAGTTAAATATATAGAATGTCAAAAAAGTTGCCACCCTATTCTCCACCACTAAGTCACTCAAATTATATGATAGCCGTCATACTACTGATCCCACACAGTACCAATATGTACTTGATTCCTTACAGTATTTTTCTTTCACATGTTTAGATATTTCATTTACAATCAACAAATTATCACAATTCATGCATCCACCCTTAACTGCCATTGATTTGCACTAAAACATATTTTGCGATATCTTAAGGGAACTCTCAATTATGAACTTTTCTTTTATAAACACTTATCATTTTATCTCTATGCCTTTGTCGATATTTATTGGGCAAACAAAATTGATGATAGAATATCTACGTTAGTCCATATTATCTTTCTTTAAGAAAATCTTATCATTTGTAATTCCAAAAAATAAAATACAATCACAATATCTATAATAAAATACAACACCGAGCCATCACTACTATTGCTATAGAACTCAACTAGATCACTAATCTCTATACAAATTTAGTATCATCTCCCAATCCACTCCTATAATATACTATGATAATGTCGATTTCACCTACTTATGCGCCACCTAATATTCCACTCATGTGTGAAACATATTATCATCGATTTTCACTTTGCTAGAGATCAAGTTATCAAACGTCAATTATGTGTTTCTCACGTCCATACTTCTACCCAACCAGCAGACTTCCTTACTTTTTTAGGATATTTTGGTTGCATTGGTCTGAGATTGACATCCACGATGGAAGCTAAATCTTGTAGGAGGCTTGATATAAGATTATATAGTCAAATATGGAATGACAACTTGACATTCCTTATATGCTATAATTCTTAATCATTTATGATTTGAGAATCAATTATAGATTTAAGTGTATGATTTGAATGCATGATTTGAAGAGAAAAATTTATCTCTCACAACTTGTATAAATACTCATTACCTCAAAAATCATCTATTTCATAACTAATTCTTCAATATGTACCTCTCTTAATCTGTTTAAAATTTATTATTATTATATTTATCAAATTTTGTGTGTTATCATTAACTCAGATATACAAAAAATGTTAATTTCTATGTTAGCCTTTGTAAGGACAAATGACAATTAAAGGCTTCCTAATAGGAAGCATAAACCAACGAGCATCCATTTGAAGGAAGTCTCTAAGAAACTGGAGATATTAAGGACAATTTTGCTATTGACGGGTAAGCATATAAATGATATACTTTAACTATGCTGCTACTAGACTTACAAGTAGTCAGTAACGAAGTCTTATGGACATCTTAATATAAAGTATAATGTGAAGAACTGTGTAATAGATTTGATGTGGGTGTTTGGCTTCGCAACTCATCAAGCTTAATTATTACATGCAATATTCTTATAAGTTGTTTGGATGCAACGTAGTTTGATATTTGGCCAGCGAGACTTACTATTTCCAATCATGGACAGTGACATTCGACTTTACGAAACAACAAATATGGTTCTTCGAATCGTATGTTTGATTTTGAAGTTCCTCGAAGCTTTGGATATTATTTCAAGCTAGATGTTTCATGTATCTAATTATACTAGATTATTTTTTGAGTAAATTGTTTCACGTTGACAAATTTTTTATGACAAACCTATTTCTCATCAGGTATTAGAGAAAGTATTAAATAAAAAACATTAAAATAATAAAATTTTTAGCAAGTTGATATATCATAAATGCTAATATTTTATTACTACTGATGTCTAGTATTCTAATTGTTCTTATAATTTTTGGAAATGTGGGGGTGTAGTAAAAACTTATTTATGCTACTAGTATATGATGAAAAATGAATAGATGCTAGCAGTATAATATTGTCAGGGAATTCCCATTATTTTTAGTCAATCCCAAGCATGGTTATGGTTGCTTCTTGCAAAGACATTGTAATACGAATGCAAAGAGCAGAAAAATTAATCATAGTGCATTAGATATTTGTTTTTACCTTCAAGCTTTTTATCGTTTAATAGAATTAGAATGTGTAATTAGTATTCTACGACTTTTATATTCTTAGAAAATATGGAGTAAATACATGAAAACGATGGTATTTGTTATTTTGTCTTGGTGAAAATACATTTCATATCATCATCTAAACAAATTGAATTTGTTTATGATTAAGATTATGTTCGAGATATATATATTTACCAGTGTATATATTAAGACTTCATTATCAATTATCTTTTAATAAAGATAAAAATAACTATTATCCTAATATAATATTATCGAGAGAGACGAGCATTAAAACGATTTAATGGACTGAATAAGATCAATGGATTATTAATAACAAACTAATTGATTGGTAATGAAGCACACTTGGCACATTAGTTCAATAATATAATAAGGAGTTTCACCACAAACTCATCTCTATGATGAATAATGCTGAGAAATAAGAAGAGCACTGACTCTTAAAGAGATCCGAAATGATATTTTTCATGAGATAAAATCTCTTTTACATGGGAGAATGGCTAGAAACATAAAAATTTCTTAAAAACTTCTATGAATAATCAAGATATAGTGTACGACCGATAATGTGCAACACAACAATGTAGATATCAATAATGTGTGTTTAATTGTTGAAGTTTCAGTCAAATGAAGGTAACTCAAAACTTGATCCACTCTACATTTATCACACCAAATGAAGCTTTAAGTCATTATAACACTTTTCCCATTGCATAGTATGAAGACGGAGAAACTTATTTCAATAAATATTTTATAATTTAATAATTTTATTTACTAAATTTTTTTGAGTTTTGTGGTGATTATTAGATATTTTATTTTAAAATATGAAAACCTTCAAATTCTTTTCACTTATCTTTTCTTTTATTTATTTATTTCTTACCTTACCAATTTTTAATCACTTATGTTACTTTCATCGATGTAATTTAGATATTTCAATTGGATTTTTGGCTATCATTATATATAGTCATTCGGGTTATCATTGTTTCAAGTAATTTCTGGTCAACTCTTTTATATAAAGAGGATTTGATTCTTAGTTTACACAATGAAAAATCTATTGAATCTAGTATTTTGATGATGAAACCAATTGATATGTGTTTATGTTTTAAGCTGTGTTTTGAGTGATGTAGGATGCTTCGATCAGGATGAGACAATTAAAGCAGGAAAAATTATGTTGTGCTGGGAGAAAACATGTCAAAAGATTGGACGTCGAGCTGGAGGAATGGTCGACGTATCGGCAGAAGGTTTCGAGCCGTGGATTTGGGCATCGAGCCAAGAAGAGAAGATATTGCGCCAAGGATATTGGAGCTGCGGAGTCAATTGACCGATTGAGCAATATGCCGCAAGAGAGGACGATACACCGAAGAATCAGACGAAGCGTCGAGGGGCTAATGACATGTTCGACAACTTGATTAATGCTTAGTATTAATTGTCTAGATCAAAGTATGTTTTTACATATGTAGGATTAACTACGATAGCAAGGCATGAAGCAAAATGAAGTCCCGGAGTCAAGGACGCGACTTCGTTGGGAGTTCCAGAGTTCGTCGGAAGTTCTGGCGGAACTAGCTAAGAAGTTTCGGAGCTTGCCAGAGAAGCTTATCGGAACTTGCCAAGAAGATCGTCGTGAAGTCTAGGAGTTCACCAGAAGTTCACCGAAAGCTCGCTAGAAGAATAGACATAGGGAGTTGTTTTGCTTAGCAAATGTCTAAGAATTTCGTAGTTAGCACGTAATTGGGCTTGGATTTGGGCCAACCCAATTATGGGCCAGCTAGGCCCATGTAAGAATTGTGTTGGGCCCAATAAGAGGCCCAAACATTGCCCCAAGAAGTCTCACCGTCATGGCACAATCTGCAAGACTATGTCAAGCGGTGGTACCGCCAATCTGGGTGGTTGTACTAACCCTAGTAGGGTGCCAAGCAGTGGTATCGCCAGTCTGGGCGGTGGTACCACCTAGGGCAGTGTTAGCGTTGTTGAATCTCGTATTTTGATGATGAAACTACTTGATATATGTTTATGATTTAATCTGCGTTTTGAGTGACGCAGGATGCCTCGATCAGGATGAGACAATTAAAGCAGGAAAATCATGTTGTGCCGGAGGAACATGTCAGAAGATTGGACGTCGGGCCGGTGGATCGGTCGACGTATCGATAGAAGGCTTCGGGCTATGGACTCGGGCATCGGGCCAAGAAGAGCGGGTATTGTGCCAAGGATATCGGAGTTGCGGAGCCAACTGACCGATTGGGCAATAGGCCGCAGGAAAGGACGATGCGCCGAAGAATCGGACGAAGCGTTGAGGGACCAATGACATGCCGGACAACTTGGTTAATTGCTTAGGATTAATTGTCTCGATCGAAGTTTTTGTTTTGAGTGTGCAGGATTAACTACGATGAAAGTAAGACATGCAGCAGGAGTTGCGCCGGAGTCATAACAATGATCACGTTGGGAGTTCGAGAGCTCGACGGAAGTTCGGATAGTCATCGGAGGTTCTACGGGAACAAATCCGAGAAGTCCAGAAGCTTGCCAAAGGAGCTCGTCGGAACTTGCCAAGTGGATCGTCGCAGTCCAGGAGTTTGCCGGAAGTCCGCAGGAGCATCACCGAGGGTTCATCGGATGATCGACGGAAGTTCGCCGGAAACTCGCCGGAAGAAGTGAGTGACGCACCGAAACAAGCTGCAGAATATGTCTTAGGAAATAATCGTAGTTAGCACTTTGATTAAGTTAGAAATGGGAGGTGATCCCATTAGCTTAATCCTGGGGCAATTGGGCCCCTAAAGAACTCAAATTGGGTCGAATGGTTCAACCCATTCGGACCCAGGTTGCTGTGGGAGGTGCAACCGCCCAGGCAGGGAGGTAGCACCGCCCAGGCTATGTCTCCCAGCGAGACTAGGAGGTGTAACCGCTCCAGCCAAGAGGTGGCACCACCCCGGGCTCAGTCTCGCTCGGAGACTGGGCGGTGCAACCTCTTCTGTCAAGAGGTAGCACCGCCAGAGCTCAAGTTTCGAGCTCTGCCAGGCGGTGCAACCTCTCCAGTCAACCGGTGCAACCGCCTGAGCTCGGTCTTCGAGCTCTGGCAGAGAGGTGCAACCGCCCCTGACAGAGGTGGCACCGCCCAGAGGCTCAGTCTTCGAGCTCTGCCAAGCGGTGCAACCGCCATAGTCAGGAGGAGCAACCGCCTGATCCCGGAATTCCGGGATTTGATCGTTTTGAGCTCCAAATTTGAACTGGGTTGGGGCCTATAAATACCCCACCCATTCAGCACTGAAAAGATACAGACCTACACCGAATTCTTGATCTTTTCTGTGATTCTAAGAGCTCAAATTTGTGTAAAGTCCAAAAGTTCTCCTCTTTCTGTTCTTCAAGTCTTGAGTTGTAAAGAGAGGAGAGAAAGGTTCTGTAAGGGTTGTCTCCTGAGCCCGTCAAAAGGAGTGAAACTGTAAAAGGACAGTTGGCCTTCGCCTATTGAAGGAAGGCCTCTAGTTGACGTCGGTGACCTCGTCGGTGGAGGAAGCCAAAAGTGGAGTAGGTCAAGACTGACCGAACCACTCTAAATCTCTGGTTTGCTTTTATTTTGAGCACTTTGTCATTACTGCAAACCTCCTACATAGCTACTGCTCTCTGCGCTTTTACGAACAAGTTTCTAAGTTCTGATCTTTCCAAATCTGCATTCAGACGTAAATCGGTGTTTTCGTACGATCTTTACATTGCAGTTTACATTTACGTTTTGATTCTATTTATAACTGCAAACTGTCTTCTGCGCTTTTACGAACGAGTTTCTTTGCAGTTTACGTTTACGTTTTGATTCCATTTATAACTGCAAACTGCCTTCTGCGCTTTTACGAACAAGTGTCTAAGTTCATATCTTTCCGAATCTGAGCTTAGACGCAAACTGCACTTAGACGCAAAATGCGCTTAGATGCAATCTGAGCTTAGACGCAAACTGCGCTTAGACGCAAACTGCGCTTAGACGCAATCTGAGCTTAGACGCAAACTGCGCTTAGATGCAAACTGCGCTTAGACGCAATCTGCATTTAGACGCAAACTGCATTTAGACCCAAACTGCGTAAACTGCGCTTAGACACAAATTGTGTTTAGACGTAAACTGCACTTAATCATAAGTAATCTTAGAATCGGCTTTTGCATCAAAATAGTTTTTATCGAACGAATGCAGCTTTCGTTTTTAATCGCTGAAAGATTTCCGCTGCACTAATTCACCCCTCCCCCTCTTAGTGCTCTCGATCCTTACAATTGGTATCAGAGCCCGGTATTTCTCATTTCGGACTTACACCCGAGAGAAATGGCTCTTCGTGGCTTTCAAGAGGGCTTTTCGGTTTTTCGTCCACCGTTGTTTAACGGATTGGACTACACCTATTGGGAGACCCGAATGAGGATCTTTCTTATTTCTATGGATGTTGAACTTTGGAATCTTGTCGAAAACGGTTTTTCGAAGTCTTCTCTTCCAATGATCGAATGGTCGGATTTAGAGAAGAAGCATTTTTCTTTAAACGCAAAGGCTATGAATGCCTTATTTTGCGCTTTGGACAAAAATGAGTTCAATCGGGTTTCTTTGTGCGAAACGGCTTTCGATATTTGGCGCACTCTTGAAATCACGCATGAGGGAACTAGTAGAGTCAAAGACTCGAAAGTTAATATTTTACTGCATGATTTCGAGCTTTTTCAAATGAAGCCAAGCGAAACCATTGGTGACATGTACACCCGTTTTACGGATGTCGTCAATGGTTTAAGAGCTCTTGGCAAATGTTTTTCGAATTCTGAACTTGTGAACAAGATTTTACGTTCTCTTTCTAAGAAGTGGGATTCAAAAGTAACGGCTTTACAAGAAACAAAAGATTTAAATATTTTTCTACTTGAAGAACTAATTGGTTCATTGATCACATATGAAATGACGTGCAATGCACGTGAAGAACTTGAGAACCACCTTCCAAAGAACAGGAAGGATTTGGGACATAGAACATTTGAAGACCACTCGAGCATAAGCTCAAGTGATGGTGAACTTAAACAACAAATGAAACAAAAATTAAAAAGTAAAAAGAACGGAACTACTTGCTTTGAACGCAAGAAGAAGAACAAAAATTAGGATGAATCGAGCTCCTCCGAAGACGAGGAGAAAATCAACAAAGGCGAGGTGGCAAACTACGCCTTTACGCCTTTCGACGCTGAGGTAATCAAAATGCCTTTAATTTACTTTGAAATTACATAATGTTTTTCATAATGCATTTTTCATTTTTATTTTTCTTGAAAATTGCATGTTTAATAATTTTATAATGAAAATACAAAAAATTAGGAATCATGCTTATCATTCTAGTAATTTTGAAAATAATCATGAAAATTACATGTTTATGATAAACAAAATGATTTTGATTAAAAATACCTTATGAAATCATGCTATATGTGGTTGAGAAGTAATAATGTGTATCATGTTGATTTCCATTGTTATTTCTCGATTTTGAGTATATGAAATCATGTTTAATTTGAAGTTATGATTAATGAGTATATATTTTTGAAATTATGATGATTCTTGATATTTATGGATTATCGATTTTCATGATAATAACAGTGGCTTTAAAAAAAAAAATTGATGCATGTTTTCATAAATGAAAAGGCATGCTAACATGAAATCGATCACTTAAAATGAAACACTTAAAAAGGGGTAAAATATATTATCAATGAAATCATGAATCTATTTATGTTATAAATTTTGTGAGCCATAAAAATGATTTTGATGATTTAAATTTGAAATGAGTTTTATCAAAATCATAATCTTGATTTTTCTCTTGAATGATTGTGACTTGTATTCCTTGTATTCATGATATGATTTTTATGTAATTCTTTGTATTCATGAAATATTTATCTCATCACCCAATTATTTCTTTTTCAATATTCCTCAAGTGATGATATGAATGCATGAGATATTCATGAATTTATTTTGATATATGCAAATGAGAAGCTTCGATCATGCATGGTAGGATGCAATGTGACAAATTAATACCATGATGATTTGAAATATTTATGATTTGGAATGATGCATATGCTTTTGTATGATGTGTATCATGAATGCTTAAAAATAAATAAATAAATAAATAAATAAATGTTTATATCATGTTAGATGGTTTTACATATTATGCATGATAAGCTATAGTGATGAGTGAAACAATGATTGAAATAATATGAATGATGATTTGGAATCATGCATATAATAATGAGTTTATATGTTTTGAAAATGTGCATGTTTTAATTTGAAAATATAATGATGCACAAATGAGATTGATACTAACCTTTGTCATAATTTAAAAATTGATGAAAAGGGTTTTTCCCTTCTTTTTGACAATGACAAAAGGGGAGATAGCTAGCTTGCACAATTAGAGAAGAAAGCAAAAATTGCACTTCTCAAAAGAGAAGAAATTGCTATCTTGAACATCACCAAGAAGTGCTATCTTGCAAATCTCAAGACACACAAATGCAATCATGCAAAATTTGTAATTTTGCACATCATTAAAATTTATTATGCTTTGGTGATTATGCGTGTTCTAAAATATTATAAAATTCACTAGCTTGCATGATATAGAACTTAGCTATATTGAACATCACCAAGGAATGCTATCTTGCCTATCTCAAGAAGCAAAAAGTTAACTTGCACATCTAGCAAAACTTATATTTCAAGAAGCAAGAGTTGCTTTCTTGAACATCTCAAAATTGCTAGCTTGCGGGCCTTAAAATGTAGAAATTTTTTGCTAGCTTGTATATGGTAAACTTGCTATCATACTACCATGATGATGAGCATGTCTTATCTTCATGATTATATTTGAAAAACTATGGCAAAAAATATGTCCGAATGATTAAACGTGTTAAAATTATTTTTCGGACTTTTTTGATTGAATGATCAAATCACTTGATTGCCATAATGATTTTACACAATTACTTGCCATGATTACATGTTGGAAATTATGTGCTTGAATACAAAAATTTCCATGATAATAAGCATGTTTTACCTTCATGATTGTAATTGAATATCTCTAGTAAAACCCTGTCCGAATGTATGAAAGTGTCAAATTTCATTTTCGGATTTTCTTGATCCTAACAATTGGATTTTCTTGATACATTATCCTCTTCCGAACTTAACAAGGATATGTCATATCAAGTTTAATTCACATCATTGATTATTGACATATGGAATCATCTAGCAAATGCACTTATCATGTGAAAAATATTTTTCGAGAAACATATTTGATGATTCCCTCTTATAAAAGGAAGATATTTTTACATACAAGGATTTGACTCACTTGCATATCTTAATCCTTGCAAAAATGAAGTGTGCTTTAATATCTTATCAATTTGAACTTCACATATGGCTTTCCTCCTTCATGTAAAAAGATAACAAATAAAAAGGAAGAAGCAATAAAAGCTATCTCCATGTCATGTTTTCCTCGAGATGTTTGCATAATTGGTATCCTATCACTCACTGTTGGAAAATGATATAAACCAATTTATGACATCGCACTTATAATTTGCTTATATCGTTCTCCTTGTTGTTGATGACAAAGGGGGAGAAATATATAAATTGATACTATGAGTGCCATATTTGAAGAATATGAATAGATGTCATGAATGCCATATTATGATGAGATATCAAAAGCAGCATTCATATGAATAGGTGCTATGAATGTCATATCATGTTAAGATATCAAGAACTTGAATCGCAATTTTACATGTTGATATCTTACCATTTGATGATAGCAAACTTGCATGATGATAACAATAGATATTATGTTTTTCATGCAATGAGTTAAAATTATATCACAAACACTTGATTGTGGTACTTCTCCTTTTTGTTGATGACAAAGGGGGAGAAGTATGTTGATGACATGACATGTTATGCATAAGTTTATGATGATATGTTGCTTGGATTTTTGAATCCAAGAGTTTCTATCAATATGGCATATTGATAGGGGGAGTTTGTTTAAACTCTGGGAGTTAAGGTTAACTCCGATTATGATGACATGTTGCTTAGATTTTTGAATCTAAGAGTTTCTATCAATATGGCATATTGATAGGGGGAGTTTGTTTAAACTCCGGGAGTTAAGTTTAACTTCGTCATCAAGTGGTTGTTATCATCAAAAAGGGGGAGATTGTTGAATCTCGTATTTTGATGATGAAACTACTTGATATATGTTTATGATTTAATCTACGTTTTGAGTGACGCAGGATGCCTCGATCAGGATGAGACAATTAAAGCAGGAAAATCATGTTGTGCCGGAGGAACATGTTAGAAGATTGGACGTCGGGCCGGTGGATCGGTCGACGTATCGACAGAAGGCTTCGGGCTGTGGACTCGGGCATCGGGCCAAGAAGAGCGGGTATTGTGCCAAGGATATCGGAGTTGCGGAGCCAACTGGCCGATTGGGCAATAGGCCGCAGGAAAGGACGATGCGCCGAAGAATCGGACGAAGCGTTGAGGGACCAATGACACGCCAGACAACTTGGTTAATTGCTTAGGATTAATTGTCTCGATCGAAGTTTTTGTTTTGAGTGTGCAGAATTAACTACGATGAAAGTAAGACATGCAGCAGGAGTTGCGCCGGAGTCATGACAATGATCACGTTGGGAGTTCGAGAGCTCGACGGAAGTTCGGACAATCGTCGGAGGTTCTGCAGGAACAAATCCGAGAAGTCCAGAAGCTTGCCAAAGGAGCTCGTCGGAACTTGCCAAGTAGATCGTCGTAGTCCAGGAGTTTGCCGGAAGTCCGCAGGAGCATCACCGAGGGTTCATCGGATGATCGACGGAAGTTCGCCGGAAACTCGCCAGAAGAAGTGAGTGACGCACCGAAGCAAGCTGCAGAATATGTCTTAGGAAATAATCGTAGTTAGCACTTTGATTAAGTTTTAAATGGGAGGTGATCCCATTAGCTTAATCCTGGGGCAATTGGGCCCCTGAAGAACTCAAATTGGGTCGAATGGTTCAACCCATTCGGACCCAGGTTGCTGTGGGAGGTGCAACCGCCTAGGCAGGGAGGTAGCACCGCCTAGGCTATGTCTCCCAGCGAGACTGGGAGGTGCAACCACTCCAGCCACGAGGTGGCACCGCCCCGGGCTCAGTCTCCGAGCGAGACTGGGCGATGCAACCTCTTTTGTCAAGAGGTAGCACCGCTAGAGCTCAAGTTTCGAGCTCTGCCAGGTAGTGCAACCTCTCCAGTCAGGCGGTGCAACCGCCTGAGCTCGGTCTTCGAGCTTTGGCAGAGAGGTGCAACCGCCCCTGACAGAGGTGGCACCGCCTAGAGGCTCAGTCTTCGAGCTCTGCCAGGCGGTGCAACCGCCCCAGTCCGGAGGTGCAACCGCCTGATCCCGGAATTCCGGGATTTGATCGTTTTGAGCTCCAAATTTGAACTGGGTTGGGGCCTATAAATACCCCACCCATTCAGCACTGAAAAGATACAGACCTACACCGAATTCTTGATCTTTTCTGTGATTCTAAGAGCTCAAATTTGTGTAAAGTCCAAAAGTTCTCCTCTTTCTGTTCTTCAAGTCTTGAGTTGTAAAGAGAGGAGAGAAAGATTCTGTAAGGGTTGTCTCCTGAGCCCGTCAAAAGGAGTGAAACTGTAAAAGGGCAGTTGGCCTTCGCCTATTGAAGGAAGGCCTTTAGTTGACGTCGGTGACCTCATCGGTGGAGGAAGCCAAAAGTGGAGTAGGTCAAGACTGACCGAACCACTCTAAATCTCTGGTTTGCTTTTATTTTGAGCACTTTATCATTACTGCAAACCTCCTACATAGCTACTGCTCTCTGCGCTTTTACGAACAAGTTTCTAAGTTCTGATCTTTCCGAATCTGCATTCAGACGTAAATCGGTGTTTTCGTACGATCTTTACATTGCAGTTTACATTTATGTTTTGATTCTATTTATAACTGCAAACTGTCTTCTGCACTTTTACGAACGAGTTTCTTTGCAGTTTACATTTTGATTCCATTTATAACTGCAAACAGCCTTCTGCGCTTTTACGAACAAGTGTCTAAGTTCAGATCTTTCCGAATCTAAGCTTAGACTCAAACTGCGCTTAGACGCAATCTGAGCTTAGACGCAAACTGCGCTTAGACGCAATCTAAGATTAGATGCAAACTACGCTTAGATGCAAACTGCGCTTAGACGCAATCTGCATTTAGATGCAAACTGCATTTAGACGCAAACTGCATTTAGACCCAAACTGCGTAAACTGCGCATAGACGCAAACTGTGTTTAGACGTAAACTGCACTTAATCATAAGTAATCTTAGAATCGGCTTTTGCATCAAAATAGTTTTTATCGAACGAACGCAGCTTTCGTTTTTAATCGCTAAAAGATTTCCGCTGCACTAATTCACCCCCCCCCCCCTCTTAGTGCTCTCGATCCTAACAAGCGTCAGACTGACACTGAGCGGTGGTACCACCCAACGCAAGCGGTGGTACCGCCCGTGCCTAGAGAACCCAGGATTGGAAAGTTTTAGGCTCCAAGTTTGAATCAATTTGAAGCCTATAAATACCCCTCTCATCCCTAGTTAAAGCACACAAGCACAGAGAGTTCAAAAGTAGAAAAATGCTGTAGAAATCCCTTGTGAGTATCCTCCTCTAGTCTAAGTGTTAGAATTCTGTTAGAGGAGAGTGAGTGCGTGTAAGGGTTGTCTCCTAAATCCGGTAAAAGGAGAAAATAGGTGTAAGAAGGAGGTTGATCTTCACCTAGTAAAGGAAGATCGTTAGTGTATGCCAGTGGCCTCGATGGAAGAAGAATCAGAGGAGTGGATGTAGGTCACAACGACCGAACCACTATAAACTGCCATGTTCTCTGGTTTGCATTTCATTATTGCTATTACCTTACTGCAAACTTCCTTAAGTACTTATTGCCTTCAATTCATTACATACGCTTTTAAGTTAAGTTTCCGAAATCAATTTTTTGTCGGAAACGATTTTATCGCAACAAAGTTTTTAAAGACGTGATTTTTACCGTTGCAATAATTCACCCCCCCCTCTAGTGCCGACCCCGACTCTTGATCCTAACAATTGATATCAGAGCCTTGTTATTTCTCAGTTGGTTTAACACCCAAGAGAAAAGGCTCTTTTCGGCTTTCAAGAGGGTCACTCTCTCATTCGTCCTCCCTTTTTCAATGGGACGGATTACACTTATTGGAAAACTCGAATGAGAGTTTTCTTGCTTTCATTGAATCTCAATTTATGGCATATAGTCGAATCTGGTTTTCAAATGTCTTCTCTTCCAATGAACCATTGGAATGATTTGGAGAAGAAGACGTTTTCTCTAAATGCAAAGGCTATGAATGCCTTGTTTTGCGCCTTAGATAGAAATGAGTTTAATCGTGTTTCTACTTGTGAAACGCCTTTCGATATTTGGCGCACTCTTGAAATCACACATGAAGGAACTAACAAAGTTAAAGATTTAAAAATTAATTTTTTAATACATGATTTCGAGCTTTTTCGAATGAAGCCAAGTGAAACCATTGTTGACATGTACACCCGTTTTACGGATGTTGTCAATGGTTTAAATGTTCTTGGCAAATGATTTTCGGATTTTGAACTTATAAACAAGATTTTGCGTTCTCTTAATAAGAGTTAGGATTCAAAATTAATGGCTTTACAAGAATCAAAAGATTTGAACCATTTCCCTCTCGAAGAACTTATCAGGTCATTGATGACCTATGAAATGATGTGCAATCCACGTGAAAAACTTGAGAACCACCTTCCAAAGAATAGGAAGGATTTGGGACATAAAACACATGAAGACCACTCGAGAATAAGCTCAAGTGATGGTGAACTTGAACCACAAATAAAATTTAAAAAGTTCATGAAACAAAAATTAAAAAGCAAAAAGAACGGAATTACTTGCTTTGAACATAAGAAAAACACAAATTGGGATGAATTGAGCTCCTCCGAAGACGAGGGGAAAATCAACAAAGGCTAGGTGGCAAACTACGCCTTAACGGCTTTCAACGTTGAGGTAATTAAAATGCCTTTAGTTTATTTTGAAATTAGATAATGCTTCTCATGACTTATTTTTAATTTAGTTTTAATTTAGTTTAAGAAAATTAAATTTTTTTTAATTACATGTTTAATGAGAATGCAAAAATAATATTGGATCATGCTTACCTTTTTAATGATTTTAAAAATAATCATGAAAAATACATATTTATGACAAACAAATAAAATGATTTTGATTGAAAATATGAAATCATGCTTGATGAAACAATGTAATTTGAGATCATGCTTAATAAATTTAAATTTCAAAATTATGCATGATGATTTTTAAGTAATTTATGGTTTATTGATCTTGATGATTTTTGTGATTATCGAACTTTACGATCTTCTGAAAGTTCTTTTTCGACGTTAATGAATGATGTATGGATTTGGCATAAAAGAAAAGAACATGCATCTATGAAATCAATCAATAAGTTGAAACAAAAAGAGAAAAGCATTTTTTGAAATTTTTTTTTCTATCTTATCAATTTTTCACTAAGAGATTGATAAAGTTGTTTGTGTCTTTTTGAATCTCCTGAAAGTAATGTTGAGATTTTGATGATTTTGTTGATTTGAATTTGAATGAGCTTTATCTTGATTTCTTGCAATTATAATTTAAATTTTCTATTGAATGAATCAAGATTGTTTTCTATTTAAAAGGAGATTTGTCGGAATGGTTCATGGTCTTTTAGTATTCATGATCTTGATAATTATGTTTTTGAAGCTATATGTAAATCAAGATTGTTAATCATGATTCTCTTGTTTTATCAAAGAGAATATTATTCAAAATGAATCCTAAGTTGTTTTCTCTTGATTTTTCGATACCCACAATTTGAGAAAATGTATCTTGATGCTTGGAACATTTTATGCATAAATTGATTTTTTTTATGATTCAATACTCCTTTGTAATTATGATTTGTTTATCGTATGATATGATTAAATCACTGTTATAAAAGAAAAAGGAAATTGTTAGCTTGCACATTGCAAAAGAGAACAAAAATATATGCTAGCTTGAATGATAAAACATGAGATTGTCTATAGTGCAAATTTATTGCTCTCATGATGTGTATATTGAAATAATGATTGAAATATTGATGTAATTATAAATGATGATTTGGTATTATGCATCCAATACTTCAACTTATGATAATGATGCATGCAATGATGAAATATTCATGATGAAACATTGTTTTGACATTCATAACTTGATTTTTTATCTTTGTTATTCATCCTTTGTCATGATTTAAAAATTATTATAAAGGAAAAAAGAGATACAAAATTATACTATTCCCTTATTTTTAACAATGACAAAGGGGGAGATTGCTAGTTTGCTAGCTAGCTTGCATACTTCAAGAAGAAGCAAAAAGCTTGCTCATATTAAAAGATGCAAAAATCTTGCCAACTTTCATATGTGTAAAATTTGCTAGCTTACAAATTACAATGAGAAGAACTTGATATCTTGAACATCACCAAAAATTTGCTACCTTGCATGATGTAAAATTTGCTAAAATTGCTAGCTTGTAATATGAAGAGAAGCAAATAGTTGTTATCTCAAAAGAAGTAAAAGTGCTATCTTGCTTATCTCAAGAAGCAAAACATGCTAAATTTGCACATCTCTAATTTGCTAGATAGCATGATGTAGAACTTGCTATCTTGAATATTATAAAGAAATGCTATCTTGCACATCGCAAATAAAAACAAATATGTCAATTTGTACATCTTTAAATTTGCTAGCTTGTATGTTGTAAAACTTGTATATCTAAAACTTGATAGCTTGAATGTTCTAAGCATGATGTAACACTTGCTAAATTTTCTAGCTTCAAATTGCATGATGATAAAACTTGATTTTATTTTCTTCATGCAATGAGTTGAACTTATATCACAAACACATGAAAATTGGACTTCACCTTTTTGTTGATGACAAAGGGGGAGAAGTATGTTCATGTCATGCATGATTTGATCATGACATGTATACTTAGATTTTTGAACCCAAGAGTTTCTATCAATAAGGCATATTGGTAGAGGGACTTTGTTTAAACTCCGGGAGTTACGGTTAACTTCATCATCAATTGGTTATCATCATCAAAAAGGGGGAGATTGTTGAATCTAGTATTTTGATGATAAAACTAATTGATACGTGTTTATGTTTTAAGCTGTGTTTTGAGTGACACAGGATGCTTCGATCAGGATGAGATAAATAAAGCAGGAAAAATCATGTCGTGCTAGGGGAAAACATGTCAGAAGATTGGATGTCGAGCCGGAGGAATGGTCGACATATCGACAAAAGGTTTCGAGCCATGGATTCAAGCATCAGGCCAAGAAGAGCGGATATTGCGCCAAGAATATCAGAGTTGCGGAGTCAACTGGCCAATTGGGCAATAGGCTGTAAGAGAGGACGATGCGCCGAAGAATCAAACGAAGCATCGAGGGACCAATGACATACCGGACAACTTGATTAATGCTTAGTATTAATTGTCTAGATCGAAGTATGTTTTTATATATGCAGGATTAACTATGATAGCAAGGCATGAAGCAAAATGAAGTCCCGGAGTCAAGGACGCGACTTCGTTGGGAGTTCCAGAGTTCGTCGGAAGTTTTGGCGGAACTAGCTAAGAAGTTTCGGAGCTTGCCAGAGAAGCTTATCGGAACTCACCAAGAAGATAGTCATGAAGTCCAAGAGTTCGCTAGAAGTTCACTGAAAGCTCGCTAGAAGAATAGACATAGGGACTTGTTTTGCTTAGCAAATGTCTTAGGATTTCATAGTTAGCACATAATTGGGCTTGGATTTTTGGCCAACCCAATTATGGGCCAGCTAGGCAAATGTAAGAATTATGTTGGGCCCAATAAGAGGCCCAAATATTGCCCCAAGAAGTCTCACCGTCATGGCACAATCTGCAAGACTATGTCAAGCGGTGGTACCGCCAGTCTGGGCGGTGGTACCACCCAGGGCAGTGTTAGCGTCAGACTGACACTGAGCGATGGTACCACCCAGCGCAGGCGGTGGTACCGCCCATGCCTAGGGAACTCGGGATTGGAAACTTTTAGGCTCCAAGTTTGAATCAACTTGAAGCATATAAATACCCCTCTCATCCCTGGTTAAAGCACACAAGCACAAAGAGTTCAAAAGTAGAAAAATGCTGTAGAAATCCCTTGTGAGAATCCTCCTCTAGTCTAAGTGTTAGAATTCTATTAGAGGAGAGTGAGTGCTTGTAAGGGTTGTCTCATAAATCTGGTAAAAAGAGAAAAGAGGTGTAAGAAGGAGGTTGATCTTCACCTAGCAAAGGAAGATCGTTAGTGGATGCCGGTGGCCTCGATGGAAGAAGAATCGGAGGAGTGGATGTAGGTCACAACGACCGAACCACTATAAACTGCCATGTTCTCTGGTTTGCATTTCATTCTTGCTATTACCTTACTGCAAACTTCCTTAAGTGCTTATTGCCTTCAATTTATTACATACGCTTTTAAGTTAAGTTTATGAAATCAGTTTTTCGTCGAAAATGATTTTATCACAATAAAGTTTTTAACGATGTGATTTTTACCGCTGCAATAATTCACCCCTCCCTCTAGTGCCGACCCCGACTCTTGATCCTAACAATTGATATCAAAGCCTTGTTATTTCTCAGTTGGTTTAACACCCAAGAGAAATGGCCCTTTTCGACTTTCAAGAGGGTCACTCTCTCATTCGTCCTCCCTTTTTCAATGGGACGGATTACACTTATTGGAAAACTCGAATGAGAGTTTTCTTGCTTTCATTGAATCTCAATTTATGGCATATAGTCAAATCTGGTTTTCAAATGTCTTCTCTTCCAATGAACCATTGGAATGATTTGGAGAAGAAAACGTTTTCTCTAAATGCAAAGGCTATGAATGCCTTGTTTTGCGCCTTAGATAGAAATGAGTTTAATCGTGTTTCTACTTGTGAAACGCCTTTCGATATTTGGCGCACTCTTGAAATCACATATGAAGGAACTAGCAAAGTTAAAGATTTAAAAATTAATTTTTTAATGCATGATTTCGAGCTTTTTCGAATGAAGCCAAGTGAAACCATTGTTGACATGTACACCCGTTTTACAGATGTTGTCAATGGTTTAAATGTTCTTGGCAAATGATTTTCGTATTTTGAACTTATAAACAAGATTTTGCGTTCTCTTAATAAGAGTTAGGATTCAAAAGTAATGGCTTTACAAGAATCAAAAGATTTGAACTATTTCCCTCTCGAAGAACTTATCAGGTCATTGATGACCTATGAAATGATGTGCAATCCACGTGAAAAACTTGAGAACCACCTTCCAAAGAATAGGAAGGATTTGGGACATAAAACACATGAAGACCACTCGAGCATAAGCTCAAGTGATGGTGAACTTGAACCACAAATAAAATTTAAAAAGTTCATGAAAAAAAAATTAAAAAGCAAAAAGAACGGAATTACTTGCTTTGAACATAAGAAAAACACAAATTGGGATGAATTGAGCTCCTCCGAAGATGAGGAGAAAATCAACAAAGGCTAGGTGGCAAACTACGCCTTAACGGCTTTCAACGTTGAGGTAATTAAAATGCCTTTAGTTTATTTTGAAATTAGATAATGCTTCTCATGACTTATTTTTTATTTAGTTTTAATTTAGTTTAAGAAAATTAAAATTTTTTTTAATTACATGTTTAATGAGAATGCAAAAATAATATTGGATCATGCTTACCTTTCTAATGATTTTAAAAATAATCATGAAAAATACATATTTATGACAAACAAACAAAATGATTTTGATTGAAAATATGAAATCATGCTTTATGAAACAATGTAATTTGAGATCATGCTTAATAAATTTAAATTTCAAAATTATGCATGATGATTTTTAAGTAATTTATGGTTTATTGATCTTGATGATTTTTGTGATTATCGAACTTTATGATCTTTTGAAAGTTCTTTTTCGACGTTAATGAATGATGTATGGATTTGGCATAAAAGAAAAGAACATGCATGTATGAAATCAATCAATAAGTTGAAACAAAAAGAGAAAAGCATTTTTTGAAATTTTTTTTTTCTATCTTATCAATTTTTCACTAAGAGATTGATAAAGTTCTTTGTGTCTTTTTGAATCTCCTGAAAGTAATGTTGAGATTTTGATGATTTTGTTGATTTGAATTTGAATGAGCTTTATCTTGATTTCTTGCAATTATAATTTAAATTTTCTATTGAATGAATCAAGACTGTTTTCTATTTAAAATGAGATTTGTCGGAATGGTTCATGGTCTTTTAGTATTCATGATCTTGATAATTATGTTTTTGAAACTATATGTAAATCAAGATTGTTAATCATGATTCTTTCATTTTATAAAAGAGAATATTATTCAAAATGAATCGTAAGTTGTTTTCTCTTGATTTTTCGATACCCACAATTTGAGAAAATGTATCTTGATGCTTGGAACATTTTATGCATAAATTGACTTTTTTATGATTCAATACTCCTTTGTAATTATGATTTGTTTATCATATGATATGATTGAATCACTGTTATAAAAGAAAAAGGAAATTGTTAGCTTGCAAATTGCAAAAGAGAACAAAAATATATGCTAGCTTGAATGATAAAATATGAGATTGTCTATAGTGCAAATTTATTGCTCTCATGATGTGTAGATTGAAATAATGATTGAAATATTGATGTAATTATAAATGATGATTTGGTATTATGCATCCAATACTTCAACTTATGATAATGATGCACGCAATGATGAAATATTCATGATGAAAAATTATTTTGACATTCATAACTTGATTTTTTATCTTTGTTATTCATCCTTTGTCATGATTTAAAAATTATTATAAAGGAAAAAAGAGATACAAAATTATACTATTCCCTTATTTTTAACAATGACAAAGGGGGAGATTGCTAGTTTGCTAGCTAGCTTGCATACTTCAAGAAGAAGCAAAAAGCTTGCTCATATTAAAAGATGCAAAAATCTTGCCAACTTTCATATGTGTAAAATTTGCTAGCTTACAAATTACAATGAGAAGAACTTGATATCTTGAACATCACCAAAAATTTGCTACCTTGCATGATGTAAAATTTGCTAAAATTGCTAGCTTGTAATATGAAGAGAAGCAAAGAGTTGCTATCTCAAAAGAAGTAAAAGTGCTATCTTGCCTATCTCAAGAAGCAAAACATGCTAAATTTGCACATCTCTAATTTGCTAGCTAGCATGATGTAGAACTTGCTATCTTGAATATTATAAAGAAATGCTATCTTGCACATCATAAATAAAAGCAAATATGTCAATTTGTACATCTTTAAATTTGCTAGCTTGTATGTTGTAAAACTTGTATATCTAAAACTTGATAGCTTGAATGTTCTAAGCATGATGTAACACTTGCTAAATTTTCTAGCTTCAAATTGCATGATGATAAAACTTGATTTTATGTTCTTCATGCAATGAGTTGAACTTATATCACAAACACATGAAAATTGGACTTCACCTTTTTGTTGATGACAAAGGGGGAGAAGTATGTTCATGTCATGCATGATTTGATCATGACATGTATACTTAGATTTTTGAATCCAAGAGTTTCTATCAATAAGGCATATTGGTAGAGGGACTTTGTTTAAACTCCGGGAGTTACGGTTAACTTCATCATCAATTGGTTATCATCATCAAAAAGGGGGAGATTGTTGAATCTAGTATTTTGATGATAAAACTAATTGATACGTGTTTATGTTTTAAGCTGTGTTTTGAGTGACGCAGGATGCTTCGATCAGGATGAGATAAATAAAGCAGGAAAAATCATGTCGTGCTAGGGGAAAACATGTCAAAAGATTGGATGTCGAGCCGGAGGAATGGTCGACATATCGACAAAAGGTTTCGAGCCATGGATTCAAGCATCAGGCCAAGAAGAGTGGATATTGCGCCAAGAATATCAGAGTTGCGGAGTCAACTGGCCAATTGGGCAATAGGCTATAAGAGAGGACGATGCACCGAAGAATCAAACGAAGCATCGAGGGACCAATGACATACCGGACAACTTGATTAATGCTTAGTATTAATTGTCTAGATCGAAGTATGTTTTTATATATGCAGGATTAACTATGATAGCAAGGCATGAAGCAAAATGAAGTCCCGGAGTCAAGGACGCGACCTAGTTGGGAGTTTGAGAGTTCGTCGGAAGTCCGGACGTTCGTCGGAAGTTCTGACGGAACTAGTCGAGAAGTCTCAGAGCTTGCCAGAGAAGCTCGTTGGAACTCGCTAAGAAGATCGTCGTAAAGTCCAAGAGTTCACCGGAAGCTCATTGGAAGAATAGATATAGAGAATTTTTTTGCTTAGAAAATGTCTTAGGATTTCGTAGTTAACACGTAATTAGGCTTGGATTTGGGCCAACCCAATTATGGGCCAGTTAGGCCCATGTAAGAACTGTGTTAGGCCCAATAAGAGGCCCAAACAGTGTTCCAAGAAGTCTCACCGTCATGGCACAGTCTTCGAGATTATGTCAAGTGGTGGTACTGCTAGTCTGAGCGGTTGTACCACCCCTAGCAATGTACCAGGCAGTAGTACTGTCAGTCTGGGCTGTGGTACTACCTAGGGCAGTGTCATCGTCAGACTGACATTGGGCGGTGGTACTGCCCGTGCTTAGGGAACCCGGGATGGGAAAGTTTTAGGCTCTAAGTTTGAATCAACTTGAGCCTATAAATACCCCTCTCATCCCTGGTTAAAGCACATAAGCACAGAGAGTTCAAACGTAGAAAAACGCTGTAGAAATCCCATGTGAGAATCCTCCTCTTGTCTAAGTATTAGAATTCTGTAAGAGGAGAGTGAGTGCTTGTAAAAGTTATCTCCTAAACCCAGTAAAAGGAGAAGAGGGCTGTAAGAAGGAGGTTGATCTTCGCCTAGTAAAGGAAGATCGTTAGTGGATGTTGGTGGCCTCGACGGAAGAGGAATCGGAGGAGTGGATGTAGGTCACGATGACAGAACCACTCTAAACTATCGTGTTCTCTAGTTTGCATTTTATTCTTGCTTTTACCTTACTGCAAACTTCCTTAAGTACTTACTGCCTTCAATTCATTACGTATGCTTTCAAGTTAAGTTTCTGAAATCGGTTTTTCGTCGGAAACGATTTTATCGCAACAAAGTTTTGGAAGACGTGATTTTTACCACTGTATTAATTCACCCCCCCCCCTCTTAGTGCCGACCCTGACTCTTGATCCTAACAAAATCTTCTCTTCTAGCTTCTAAGATTCTTTTATATAAGAAAAATATATCTATAAAATTTTTTTATAATCTTCCTCAATTCTTCTCTAATGTTGTTCTCCTCTTGTGCATGCCGATCACCCTACGATCATACTGATGGGGATATAAAGCAGAATAACCTTTGTATATGAACAAATACTAGCATGCCATGTTATGCAGCAAAATTAAATGAAATCACAATCAAATAGAACATCAAGATATACGTGGAAAAGCCCTCTAATGTGAAGGGTAAAAACCACGGGGCAAACTAGAGATAATCCACTATGAGAATAATGAATATACAAATCTCAATCTCTTGCCCTAAACCCTAGCAACAATCATAAGAGAACAATTGGGATACAAGAATCACGTCACTGTCCACGATATCTAAAACTTCCCCAAGTAATCACAGCAAGAGTCTACTGTAGATTTGATCTAACTTGATATGAGAACACTGCTAGATGATTGAGAACAATCTCTCTACGTTGTCCTTATTTTCTTCCCTTTCGTTCTCTTATTTTTCTGCCTTTTTCTTCTCCTCTTTGCTGCTGCGAAGATCACCACGTTGCTGCCCTTTTCTGCCCAAAAAAACGCAGCCACCTTATAAAAATACAGCCACCACACCCCCCTTATATTGATCTAGGGTTAGGTTAAGAGGGGGTGTGGGCTGATAAAGCCCACTTGGGCTGAATATAGGCTGTCAGCCCAACAACCTCCCCCTTCAGCCCATAAGGGAGGCTTTCCCATAACTCCTTAATGTGAAGCCATGCCGACCAACTGTCAGCATATCTCCTGTCTTTCTTTTGGTAAAGTCTTTGTCAACATGTCAGCTCCGTCGTCATCTGTGTGAATTTTCTGAAGCTGCAACTGCTTCTCTTCAAATACATTTCGAATCTAGTGGTATCTGACATCTGTATGCTTTGACTTGAAATGAAACATTGGGTTCTTACACAAATGGATGGCACTCTGGCTGTCACAATGCACCACATAATTTTTCTGTTTTAGCCTGAATTCTTGTAAGAATTCTTTTATCTATAACATTTCTTTGTATACCTCTATAGTAACAATATATTCTGCTTCTGTGGTGGAGAGAGCAATACACCTTTGCAACCTGGATTGCCATGACACAACTCCTCTTGTAAAAGTAAGTACATAACCTGAAATAGACTTCCTCGTATCTATATCTCTTTCCATATCAGCATCTGTGTAACCTGTCAACACATGTGGTCCACCTCCAAAGCTTAAATAAACCTTAGAGCTCCCTCTGAGATATCTAAAAATCCACTTCACTACTGCCCAGTGCTCTTTGCCTGGATTTCAAGAAATCTGCTAGTAACACCAACTGCATATGCGATGTTTGGCCTCGTACATACCATTGCATACATTAAACTTCCAACTGCTGAAGCATAAGGAACCTTTTGCATTTTCTCCTTCTCCTCATCACTTGAAGTGACCTACAAGAGGAGAACCAACTGGTTTTGCGTTGCTCATACTGAATCTTTCCAATACCTTCTCGATGTATTTCTCTTGTGACAACCAAATCTTCTTATTTTTCCTATCACCGGAAATCTGCATACCCAGTATTTGCTTTGCTGGCCCCATGTCCTTCATTGCAAAAGACTCACTCAGCTCTTTCTTCAATCTATCAATTCTAGACATATCTTTCCCAAGGATAAGCATGTCATCAACATAAAGTAAGAGAATAATAAAATCCTCACCAAACCATTTGATGTACACACAATGATATGAAGCCGTTCTTTTGTATCCATTTTCTGTCATAAATGAATCAAACTTTCTGTACCACTGTCTTGGAGCTTGCTTTAGCTCATACAAGCTCTTATTCAATTTGCAAATAAAGTTCTCTTTACCTTTGACTTTGAAGCCTTCTGGTTGCTCCATTTAAATTTTCTCCTCCAAATCCCTATGAAGGAAAACTGTCTTCACATCTAACTACTCAACCTCTAAGTCCTGGCTAGCAGCAATACCAAGTGCAACACAAATAGAAGACATTTTAACAACATGAGAAAAAATCTCTTCAAAGTCAATACCTTTCTTTTGACCAAAGCCTTTCACAACCAATCTAGCTTTGTACTTTGGTTGAGAACAATATTCTTGAGTCTTCAACCTGAAAACCCACTTGTTCTTTAAGGCCTTCATTTCATTTGGTAGTAGCACCAAATCATAAGTGTGGTTCTTCTGAAGAGCATTCATCTCTTCCTGCATAGCAAGTAACCACTTCTCTTTCAGCTCACTTTTAACTGCTTCCTGGTAATTCTCTGGTTCACCTATATTAGTAAGCATTACATACTCATCTATAGAGTATTTTCTGGAAGGTTGGCATTATCTAGAAGATCTTCTCAATTGAGGTTCTGTGGGAAGTTGCTCTCCAACTTCTTCTTGCTCAACATATCCTGCAGGTAGATCAACCTCAGGCTCTACACTATCTTCCTGCATATCTCCCCCATTACCCTGATATACTGGAGGAGTAATTGGGTCACAATATGCTAATCCTTCTGTAGAAGTATTGGTTGGTGCCTTCTTCAAATCTTCAAAAGTTTGATCCTAAAAGAAGACTACGTCTCTACTTCTAAACACCTTCTGTTTTTTTGGATCTCAAAGCTTGTAACCAAAATAATTATGTGAGTAGCCAAGAAAAATACATTCTTTAGACTTACCATCCAGCTTGGATCTCTCATTGTCTGGAATATGTGCAAATGCACGATAACTAAACACTCTCAAATGCTTGTAGGAAATATCTTTCCCTGACCATACATGCTCTGCAACATCACCATCTAGGGTTGTACATGGTGAAAAGTTGATCACATCAACTACAGTCCTCAAAGCCTCATCCCAAAACCTTTTAGGTAGCTTAGCCTGTGAAAGCTAATCTTTTCTATGATGGTGCGGTTTATCCTTTCTGCAATTGCATTATGCTGAGGTGTACTAGGAACTGTCATCTCATGTTGGATTCCATGTGACCTACAATAATTATTAAATAATCCTATATACTCACCACAATTATCTGATCTTATGCATTTTAATTGTCTTTCTGTCTCGCTTTCAACCCTGGCATGAAACTCTTTGAAGACATTAATAACCTGATCTTTGGTCTTCAAAGCATAGGCCCAAACTTTCTTGAAAAAATCATCTATAAAAGTGACAAAATAAAGTGCGCCACTTATACTAAGAACATCAACATATCCACTAGGAGTTTTTGTCCTCAAAGGACCACATACATCTGTATAAACACGATCTAAGGCATTCATTTTTCTAGACAAAGCAAGACTAGCAAATGAAACTCTATGTTGTTTACTTGCCAAACAATCAATACAAGGGTTCAGATGCATACCTCTGAGGTCTAGTAATACCTTTCTCTTGGAAAGAGCTTGCAGCCCCTTCTCGCTCATGTGTCCTAGTCGCCTATGCCACAACTTCATGCTGAAGTCTTTTTCTGTAGCATTTAACTGCTCACCATAAGCTTTAGCCTGCAAGCTGTACAAAGTATGATATTTCTTTCCATTAGCTATAACAAGAGAACCCTTACTAAGCTTCCATTGCCCTTTGTGAAATCTGCTATCATAGTCTTCATCATCTAGCCTTCCAACTGAAGTTAAATTCAACCTCAAATCAACCACATGCCTCACATCCTTAAGTACCAACTTGCAGCCAATATTGGTCTTTAAATGGATATCACCTATGCCTATGATGTCTGCTGTGCCATAGTTGCCCAACTTGACAACACCAAAATTTCCAGACCTGTATATAGCAAAAAACTCCCTCCATAGTGTAGCATGATAAGAAGCACCTGTGTCAATCACCCACTCAAGATCTTGATACACACAAGAAAAAATATCATCAGAAGGAGACAAAATCAAATAATCACCACCCTGCACTATAGTTGTGATATTATCTTTTGACTCCATAGACTCCACTTCTTTTCCCATTTTCTTGTTCTTCTTAGGTTGCTTACATTGGTTCTTGTAATATCCTTTCTCACCACAGTTATAGCAAACAATATCTTTTCTTGATCTTGACTTGCTCCTACTCATGCGTGAACTGCTTTTAGACTTTGACCTTCCTTTGTTCTCTGAGATAAGTGCTTGTGAATCATTCTGAGATGTTGCTGAACTCTTTCTTCTCAACTCCTCATTCAATAAACTGCTTGTTACTTGACTCATAGTGATAACACCATCTGACGCAGAATTACTGAGGGAAACCACCAGTGTCTCCCAACTTTCTGGTAATGAACTAAGAAGTAATAATGTTTGCAACTCATCATCAAGAGACATTTTCGTAGAAGATAACTGGTTAGTAACACTTTGTATTTCATTCAAATGCTCAGCAATAGAAGCACCCTCTCTATATTTTAGGTTCACAAGTTTTCTGATCAAAAAAGCTTTGTTGCCAACTGTTTTTCTTTTATAGAGACTTTCCAACTTTTTTCAAAGAGAATATGCAGAAATTTCAGTAGAAACATGGTGAAAGACACTATCATCAAGCCACTATCGAATAAACCCAATTGTTTTTCGATCTAACCTCTTCGACTCATCATCTATCATAGTTGTGGGTTTTGCACTATCCCCCTGCAAAGGTCCATACAAATCTTTGCAATACAAGAGATCTTCCATTCTTGATTTCCATATCATCTAATTATTTCCATTTAAACTAATTATGCGAGAAATATTACTGGCCTCTATGTTCAAATACAAAAATTAAATCACCAAAACCCTTGCTCTGATACCAGTTGATGGGGATATAAAGCGGAATAACCTTTGTATATGAACAAATACTAGCAGGCCATGATGTGCAGCGGAATTAAATGAAATCATAATCAAATAGAACACCAAGATATACATGAAAAACCCCTTCAATGTGAAAGGTAAAAATCACGGGGCAAACTAGAAATAATCCACTATGAGAATAATGAATATATAAATCTCAATCTCTTGCCCTAAACCCTAGCAACAATCACAAGAGAACAACTGGGATACAAGGATCACGTCACTGTCTACGATATCTAAAACCTTCCCAAGTAATCACAGCAAGAGTCTACTGTATATTTAATCTAACCTGAGATAAGAACACTGTAGATGATTGAGAATAGTCTCTCTGCATTGTTCTTGTTTTCTTCCTTTTTTTTCTCTTGTTTTTTTGTCTTTTTCTTCTCCTTTTTGCTGCTGCGAAGATCACCACGTTGGTGCCCTTTTCTGTCCAAAAAACACAGTCGCCTTCTTATAAAAACGCAGCCACCACACCCTCCCTTATATTGATCTAGAGTTAGGTTAAGAGGGGGTGTAGGCTAGGGACTGATAAAGCCCACATGGGCTAAATATGGGTTGTCAGCCCAACACATACTCAATAATGGATAAATATCTCTTAGGATAGTTGATAGCAATTTTGGATGATTTTTAAAATTTTAATTTATATTAATTGGATCGAATTTTTTTTTATTTATTTTATTTTTGAGCTTTTTACCCCAACACTATCTCCCTACTGTTTTGGAATCTCCGATTATAGCATTCGAGAGCATATGTCGTGAGCTTGGTTCAATATCCTTAGATTACTGTATATAATATAACCTCCATAGCATCCATGCATTAAATAAAAATAAATTAGTTATAAGCAAATGCATAGATAAACTAAAGCTAACTATTTTGCCGGAACATATACACCATGGCACATCTAAGTTGTTTAACGCACTGCACTTTATTGGTCTATGATTACTGTATTAGCAAAGTTATTTAAGGGTCTTTCAAAGTCCAATTTCATCCTCATCTCTCAATCTTGACGTTTTTTTAAAATTTCTTTCCCAACGGAAAATCATATGGATTTTATAAAACTATATGCCATGGCTCGAATCGGTAATCAATCATATTTTCGATATGAGCAGTTGACAATTGAATCTATTTTTTTTATTTTACTATTTATAATAGTGCAAAAAGAATGCCCGGCTCCAAGTTGTTCAGGCTTTCAATTCTATCTTCAAAATTTTTATTTATCTCAAATTCGATATAATTTTAAGGCTTATCTTTAAGAAATTGATTATTATTATTTTTATTCGAATATGATTTAGTTTGCATGTCAGTCCAAGCCGGAAAAATTGAGTTAACCTATTTCATATTTCAGGTACAGATGCCGGGAAGAAAAAAAAAAAGACATTCATGATTCCTTGCAGTATTTGTATCCAGTATTCTGTAAGCAGATCAATTAGTGAACTCATTTTCCAATGAGCACCTGTACTATATCCCTAGTGTCCCTACACAAGCAACTGTGAGATCAGCTACATTCATCATATGGACGGGTATATAGCACACCAGTCTGTCCAGTTATCTCGATGTCCCTCTCGAGTAACCTATGACTGGGATTATTTAGGATCTGTGTTTAACGGCGAATCGGTCTCATTATCGTGATCTCCTCACGATCTGATTCTCATTGCATAGATCCAAGAACATCACAATATATATATATATATATATATATATATATATATATATATATATATATATATATATATATATATATATATATATATATATATATATGTAATAGTTAATATAAAGTGATAAATGTCAAAATATAATGAGTAAAAAGATTCCATGTCAAGTCACACGTGCCATCACTCATGTGATTGGCTTGCTGAGCACCTATAACTAGCAAGCACTGCTTTCTAGCGAGAGTTTGAAGTCCCTTCTCATTGATATGACCAAGTCTCTTATGTCAAAGATCTATACTTTCACTCTTCTGAATTGTATTGATCACTCCTTTATGTAGCTTAGCTTCCATGACATAAAAATAGTTAAGCTTCTTTCCTCTCACTACAATTAGAGAACCTTTAGTGAGTTTCTATTTGCTTTCACCAAAATAGTATGTAAATCCCTCATCATCATGTTTTCTTGTAGATATAAAGTTAAGACGAATATCTAGAACATGCCTAACATCTTTGAGTATCAATTTGCTCTCAATACTGGTCTCGAAGCAAATATCTCTAATACCCACAATCTTAGATATACCACTATTTCCCATTCTGATATTACCAAAATCACCAGTAGTGTAAGATATGAAGAAATTACTATAATAAGTAATATGAAATGAAGCATCAGAGTCAATTACCCAATTACTATCCTAAGCTGCAGGGTTGACACAACCGTCATCATAAATAATAATGATATCACCTTCAATAGCAACTGTATTGGTCTCTTTCTCATTTTTCTTCCTTTCATTATGTTCTCACTTCCAAAACCTACATTCTTTCTTCATATGACCTGACCTGTTATAGTGGAAACATTTGATATCTCTTCTAGACTTGGATCTTCCTTTATAACTATATGGATTTCTACTATGACTTCTTCCACGTATTTCTTGTTTTTCAGTAACAAATGCACCAGAAGAAGATTCACCCTATTCTTTCTTTTTGGCATCTTCATATAGTAAACTGTCTTTAACCATATTTATAGTTAGAGTCTCCTCTAGCGTGGAGTTACAAATTGTCACAACATATGTTTCTCAACTTTCTGGTAAAGAGCTAAGAAGTAATAATCCTTGCATCTCATCATCTATATTCATTTTCATAGCAACAAGCTTGTTTGCAAGACTCTGAAATAAGCTTATATGCTCAACAATGTTACCATTATCTTTATATTTCAAATTTACAAATCTTATGAGCAGAGAAATTCTACTTTAATTAATAAGCTTGATGGTGTGAGATCTCTTTTGGAGACTTCCATAAGTTAATTTGATGGTTCTTCCACCTCTCTAAAGAAAGAAGGCACCAATAGGCGTCGGATGATGCCTTCATCATTTATTTATGGACGATTGAATGATTCATCATCCAGTAGAGTTTAAATAAATGAAACTCTTTCATTATTCAGAAAATATATGAGATAAAAAAAATAGAGTCGGAGATTGAATGGTTTATTTAGGCTTAATATTCATGATTTTTTAGTTTATTATTACCATTATTCTAATTTTTTTAGTTTATTAAATGATAAAACATTATTTTTCGATGATATTTCAAATCCTCTAATTGATTTAGAGAGAATTATTCATAACTATATTGATTTTGATTAAATGAAAGAATTTTATCTAGCAATATTTGTTGATTTTATATAATGAATGATGATACTCTTAGTGAATCTAGTCATGGTTTATACATCATAATGTGATTCAATGCATTAGATTCGACACTGGTTTTATACATCAAAACTAAGTGAGTCTAATCAGAATTAATATACATAAGATTTAACATTAATAAGATCATTTAGTTTTAGGAGTACGAAAACTAAAGACTCATAAGTCCGTCGTGTCTCTCTTACCTCTAAAATTAGATTCAATTTCTCACCGTCTAGGACTACACCAATAATCAACCGATCATATAATTCGTTATTAAGTACTATATACAACGTACGGTGCACCTGCAAAATAGGATAGTACAGTGGCTGCACATTGCATGTTATCTAAAAGAGTAAACGCAGACCAACAGTGTGGTTGATATGAATCCCTGCCTTTTCTGTGAACATGTGGGTGCATAGTCTGATTCAAACCCAACACGTGAAACTCGTGAAACTTGATTTGATCGGATTAATTTGGACGTAAGACCATCTAATAATATATTTTTGTTAGTTTGACAAGTTCCACATAGTTATATATATATATATATATATATATATAATATTATCTTGAAAAAAATAAAGCAAATTAAATAATTTGGTATGCCTTTTATTCTATTTTCTTTTTTTAGAAAGAATTGGTTTGAGTGACAAAATTGGAACAGATCAACCTGATATTAACTATTCTAATCAAAATTGAGCTGAATTCATTAATATCCAAAAATGGCACTGAAATCATATTGACAAGGCTAGAATGCGTAAGTCATTCCATTGACATCATTCTCAAGCAGCAAAGCGGTGAAGAACAAGAACACAACACTCGTTTGTCACATAAAGATCACTGCATATCTTATTCCACTATCCAAACATAGGAGAAATCATCTTCACAACATCAGAAAGCAGATCTCAGTTCTTCATCGCCCATCAGAATCTCCATAAGCATGTCATTCCAGGTATCAATTGCCCCAGGCAAGCACCAGTGAAGGCAGTCGTTCTGTGGCTTCTTGCTAATGTCCGGGTGGAATCTCCTGTAGGGTCCTGGATGCCCATCTGGCCTCAGAGCGGAGAGATGGTAAGTGTCAAGCAGGCTCAGCCTCAGCCCACTCCTCACCCCTTCCTGGAACCCCTCCTCCTCCACTTCTCTCATCACAACATCCACTGGGTCAGCAGCGTACTCACTCTCCTTGTAAGGCTTCGTTCTGTTGCAGATCCCCCCATTGTACCACATCCCATGCTCGAAGTGGGTGGGAGTCCAGGTCCTGAGAACCACCAGGGGCTTGTGCTCTGAGCTGCTCACGAAGTCGAACACAGATCGGAGTGCTCTCCGATAAGAGTAGTCCATGCCAAGTTCCCTCAGGTTCTTCCCCGCGCAGTAGTGGCAGCCGACGACTGTGTTGTTCTCCCAGAATATGGTTTCTCTGAGGAACCACTGGCCACCAGAAATCATCACGTAGTCGTACTTGTGGTATTGGCTCGTCCAGGTATCGTCGAGGGCGTCGAGATAAAGCTGGATGTGGTTTTTGGAGATGGCTTGCGTAGATTTGATCAGGAAAGGAGCCCAAATCAGCCCCAGTGTGACGTTGTGAGAAGGCAGGTGCCATGTTTCGGTCTGAAATGTTTCGTCATGGTAGACCAGCACAGCTTCTTCCACCTGAGAACGGAGCAGAGAATTGAAGTCTCGAAAGCTAAAACTAAGGAGTATCTACAGTTGGGAGTACCTCGGAGAGAAGGCAAAGCAATGACTCCATCTGGTTGCGGAAGACTGAATCACCCACAAATCCCAAGGATTTGTTCCTCATACGATTCAAGAACTTGTTTGCGTCGAATCGAGGCAACTCACAGCCATATGGCTTCCACCTCCAGTGAAGATAGCCAGTGTCAGGCCGGCCGTTCGTCAAGCAGTCTTGATAAGAAGATATGAAGCTGCAGGTTGAGTTGCTGTAAGCTGGATCTCGAGCGTCAGGGATCCATTCTCCGGAAGAAAGATCACATTGTCCTGCATGCATCACCGTTTCAAGATCACGACCTCGATGAACTTGATCTAACAAAAAAACATTGCTTCGCGAAAGATGGTAGGTACCTGTCGAAGCGATCACGGCTAGAATCTCAGCATTCTCGGAGGAGGAGGTGTCAGCTGTAGCTGTGTACAAGAACGGTTGGTAGGACAAAGCCATGATGAGCGAAGACCCCAAGAGAATAGCCAGGAACTTGCACACACCATCACGGAAGCCAATGCATGGCTCTGCTTCAGGCTCGACTTCCTTTCCCATGGCTGGCTGTAGCGTTATGTTTCAAGGACAGAGGAAGAGAGCAGGGATACTTAGCTGAGGACTGGTTGGCTGGCTTATATCAAAAGGAAGAGGGTAGGAAAAGGGAGCAAGAAACAGGGGAGGATCTACCTCTGTTATTTTGGTTGTAGATTTAACGTGAACAACAATACAAAAATCTGCATGCGCAAAGCGTGAGCAATTTGCGTTCTATTTCTTACAGTTCGCCCAGCGAGGCTATTACTTTCACGGCTGTAATGCTGTGTTCTGAGTGCAGAGGAAGGGAACAAAGGATTGATTGGCTGGCACATAAATATAAAAGGTAAGATGGAAGGGAAGAAACCAAGAAAAGGGAGTATGGAAGAGTAGAAGAAGGTTGAGGATCTCTCTCTCTGTCTCTCTTTGTTGTTGTTTTCGTCGTGTGTTAAACGTTAACAGCTAAACAAAAATCTGCATGCGTAAAGCGTGAGGGCAAAATGCATAAGAAACGGAGCCTGCAGCTGGAGGTGGTGAGATGACTGAAGTTACAGACGCCATGGTTAAGCAGATGCAAAGGTAAGATGTTGGTGAGAGGAACTTTAGCTTCATATGCAGTAAGTTCCCTTTGATTGAATGAGAAATTACTTGGGTAGATTAGCATGGTCCAGAATCTCACATGATCATCACCTGTCTCCTATATACACTGATAGAAATGAGCAGGGTCTGCCGTACCGAACTTTATCGTCTGGTACAGGCGGTACGTACCGGTCCGACAGATTATCTGTACGCGGACCGTCTGTTACCAGTCCGAGTGCAATGTATCACTGTAGCAGTGCACTGTAGCACTATAGCAGTGCTACAGTACTCGACACACTTGGGTGTATCGCTCAGTATATCGTACCGTATCGATACCGAGCCCAGATCGAAATATCGATACGGTACGATATTACGAACCTTGAAAATGAGAGTCTTACCCTAGCAAGAGACATCATGCCTCGAAAGAAAATAATAATAGGGTCAAACACTGACCATAAATTCTCTCTTCCGTTCCACCTCGAGCTGACGTAGCTCATTCTTCGGTGGATGTATCTCTTGACCCGAGCAACGTTATCGGAAAACTCGAGTGCCCGTTAATTTGCTTGTAGATGATCCCACACGAAGAATAATCGACACAAACCTATTGATTTGATTGCTTGGATCTACAATTAGTGCTGCACATTGATACCCAACAACAATTAACTGGCGACGAAGAACTCAACGTTAGTCCAACCGAAAACAGGACTTGCTCTTCACCATCTGTGCAAACAAGCAGTGAGACATGAGAGTTTATTTATGCACATATGAGAACAAGAAAGGGTAAGCTAGATTCAATTCAACTAATAATGGCGTCTGGAGGTATCCATGTGATCCATATGCAGCATTACTTGGGGATATATATATATATATATATATATATATATATATAACACTCAATAATTCCACAAGTGCAAGGATTGATATAATCATAAAATCAATAATTTACCATAAATTTATATCAATATAAATTTTAAAACTTAACATTCTAGAGCTCGTTTAACAATCTTTATAAGACATCAATTTAGATTTGTTTGAAAATACATTACAAGTAAAGTATAGTTTTACAATAATATTATGTTAAACTATAAAAGACTTGCCAAAACCTTATAGCATTCTATTGTCTTAATAAGACCCTAAAGTTTTATCGTAAAAGAAATGAAAAAAATGATAAGGCTCTGGTACCAATTGATAAGACCTTAGGTCTTATCATGGAAGAAAGGGGAGAAAAGGGAATGATAGTGATCGCTTCGAGAGGATCGGCCTCCTAGGGTTTGTCCACAAAGTGGAATAAAATTTCATTAATTGCTTGATTATCAAAAGAAAGGGTTACATCACTATTTATAGAGTTCTACCTAGAGTCCACCAGGATTCTTAATAATAAATAAATATTAAATAAACCTCTACTTGACTCTAACTGAACTCAATATATAACTGAACTAAACAGACTCAATGAACATTATTCAAAGCCTAGAAAAAGGGTCCTAACAGTTCCTCCCTCTTCAAATCAGCCTTGTCCTCAAGGCTGAGCAGCTTCAATCTTGGGGAGCTTCTCTTTCAGCACTTTAGTCATAGGCTATCTGCAACGCATCACAACCCGTTGATCAAGTAAGTATGGTCTCCACTTTTTGACAGTATAAGCAACAGGTCGGTCTTTCATTATAGTAATCGTTGTAAGAAACTCCTTACCTTTGCTATCACAAGTTAAAATCTATCCATCAATGATCTGTACTTTGAATATGTCACAGCTTTCAATGTGGTGGACTAATTGGGCTGTAACTTTCCTGTCCATAAAATTATTAGTGCTACTTGTATCAATCAAAATAGTCACAAGCTGATGCTTCAAAGTTCCTCCGATTTTCATAGTTTGTGGGTTAATGTAGCCAGCCAATGTATGCACTATATGTGTGATGGCTTCAATGTCTTCATTAGTTTTCACACCTTCATGATCGGAGTCCAACTCTTTTACTTCTGGTTCCTCTTCAATTGGCTTAATCATCAGAAGTTGCCCTTGTTTACATCGATGCTCCATACTCCACTTTTCATCATAGTACAAACCCTTTGCTAATCTTTCCTTGAGTTCTTCTTGGGTTAGTCTCAAGGCTTTGGTTGGGAATAGATGGGGCGGGTGGCTTACTGATCATCTAGTTGTTGTCACTTCTATTTCCATGATTTTCCCTGTTGATTTTTTTCTCATGTAGATGTGCGAATGAGATCGCAGCTATTATAGTGCGGGGTTCACGAGCCTTAACTTCACACCGAATCTCTGGAATAAGCCCTTCAATAAATGTATCCAGAAGTTATCATTCCGACCAATCTCTAGCTTGATTTGACAATCTTTCAAACCTACTCTAATTATCCAACGCTGTAGAAGTCTGACAAATTTTGAGCTGTCCATCCACCTTCATGTATGAGTAGATTGTGTCACAATCTTGGGGCCCTTTTCTAGTATTTTCATATCTGTGCAACATAGAACTTGAGCTTCCACCTTGTTGAAATTTACTAAGGCTCTCTAGTAAGTCATTTTTGCAATCATTATGTATTTTTTGTAATCGATTCTCAATTCTAATTTTCAATACTTTCATTTGTGCTTTTACTGAGTTATCGGTGGCCATTTCATAAGACTGCAAATATGTAATCTCAACTCTTATTTCTGGTGTTAAGACTAGAATTACTGTCCTACTCGGTGCTATTATTGTGATGCAATCAGTGATATCACTATTGGAATGAAGGGTTGTTACGAGGATGCGAGGATGTAGCTGCGGTCACCACATGGGAGGCAACGATGCTTGTTACGGTCACTACGTGGAGGGATCGCTGTTGTTAAGGGCTTAGAGGCAGCGATGACGGTGCGACTGGGGCAGCACCGGCAAGGGCTCGCCAATGTGGTGCTGCAATGGAGGAAGAGTTGCTGCCTTGTGTTTCTGTCCCTACGTGAGATGAGAGCACCGAGGCTGAAAGGTGATGGTTGCGATTGTTGTGACCTAAGGAAGCAATCGTCGAGCAATCGGGTTGAGGCTGCAGTGATGGCAACTGACAACTGCAGCAGCAGAGGCAGAACAAGAGGGAGGTGGCGTTGAAGCGGCCGGGGTTGAGGCTGTAGTGGTGGCAACCGGCGGTTGCGGCAATGATGCAGAGCAAGGGGGCTGCGGCAATGGTGCAGAGCGAGGGGGTTGAGGTGAAGGTTGCGGTGGCTTGCAGCAGCGGTGGTTACTGACCCGAGCACAGCGACGACGGTGGAGAAGGAGGCAGCGAGGGTCGTGGTAGGGAGCAACGGGGCTGTAGCAACGGAGGAAGCTCTATTTCTACAACCGTTGCAACGAGGGGCTGCGGCATTCGGCGGCTGCGGTTGCGACCCAAGGGGGGGGAGGGGCGGTTAGGGTTGTGGCTGGGAGGTAGGCGACAGTGATCGAGCGGTCGGGAAGCAGCGGCAACAATGGAGGAATTGTCTTACAGCGGCAGTGACGAAGAAGGGAAGCAGGGGTGCGGCAGTTGAAACAGGGGTGCGAGCTGCCGGGAAGCAGGGACGGCGGTGGGGGTCGAGCGGCCTGGAAGCAGAGGGACTGGTGGCTGCTCTGTTTATATCGCACCACAGAAACAGCGACGCCGACGGATCGCACGGCCGAAGCTGCAACCAAGGGAAGGCAGCGATGGCGATGGGTGATCTACTGGCTGGGAAATGGCGGCCGCGGCCCTTCTCGCTCGAGCGAGATGCGGCCAGTGAGGAGGCGAGGTCACTAGTCGGGGGGGGGGGTAGCGGCGATGGTGGTGGTTGTTGGCTGGGCAGCAGTGGCGGCGGTGGTGGTCCATCAGCCCGGAAGCAATGGCAGGGGGTGGGCTGGCCGGAAGCAAGGGTCCGGGAGGGGAAGCAGGGGTGGCTGCAACTTTTCTTCTTTTTTTTTTTTTTTTTCAAAGATGAAGATAACTGCAGCAAGGGGGCAGCGGCGGTGGTGGCGGATGCTAGCTGGGCAGAAGCGACGGCGGTGGAGAAGGGGCAACGATGGTCGCTGACTAAGACGTAGAGGTTCCTTCTCGGTTGAGAAGGATCGACATTCGTGGCTACCGGCTTCACCCTTCCTCACACAAATTTTTTTTTTTTTTATAGCTACGACAACACTACAACGAGAACGTCAAGGATCGTCACTCTAATACCAATTGATAAGACCCTAAAATCTTATCGTCGCTCTGATACCAATTGATAAGACATTAGTCTTATCATGTCTCAACTTAATCCTTAATATTACAAATGAGTGATAAATTAACTTAAAAAATTTATATAATAATTTGGTGAGCTATAAAACTCAGTAAATGATTAACATATACATGGCAAAAAGATAATAAATTATATGACTTTAAAATCAAAGTGCAAATCATGGATTCAACAACTAGAGATGTCATTTCATTAGATACGAGAATTATATATTTTATTTCATTAGATACAGAACCATAGATTTTATTTTATTAGATATAGGAATCATAGATGTCATTATATTACATACAAATTTCATAGATATCATTTTATTACAAATAAAAATAGTAGATGTTATTTCATTATAAACACACTTAACGAGAGAGCAAAGAGCAATATATAAGCTACTCAATATCAAGATGCAAGTCATTGGCTCAAGAATAGAGTTATATTTGATATTTTTTTTGATCCGTTCATAGTAATAGAGTAAATAATATTTAAGAGTATATCAATGGAGTAAAGCATTTAGGAGCCTATCAATGAAGTAAAAAACATTTAGGAGAAAAAAGTATCACATTTGATATTTCATTCATATTTAAAGAGCACATAAGAATGTATATGCAAGTTAAAGAAATATAGAGAGTGAAATAGGATCATAACATAGTATGATCTATCAATTTCTTTATGACCATTAACATTAGTCTTACAAGTTTGGGAGATCCATCCACCTACATTTTGATAAAGTCATTGAGGTCGACAAGATTATCATAGGCTCTAGACATAACTTCTTTTCTCATTTTTGGTAAATATTTTTCTTATTTTTGATATGTATTATCCTATAAATACTGAAGTAGAAAAGGACATTGGGAGTAAGAAAGTTAGCCTATATAGGAAGCATATATGAAATAATAAAAGCATAAATATGCACAAATGAAATAATATGAAGTAAATATAAATTTTTGCATAACTCATTCATATATAATAAGAACAAATTGCAAGAGATACAAGAGTTTAAATCAGCTAGAAAAGACTTAATTAAGAGAGAAATTTTAGTTGAAATTGATACCGAGGTAATACATAATAGATTTCGAAAGAAAGCCGATTGTATAGTTGTAAAACCGATAAATAGCTCACCATCAAATTTAAAATCATAAAGGGATACAAAAAGTTTACCACCCCAAGGATAATAAATAATGATACAGAACTGAAAATAAAATACTCATCACTCAAGGAAGCATCCAAGAGATACAGAGTTTAAGAGAAAACTTCAAGAGAGTTTTTACCAATACCATTAGTTTCTAAACTTCTTTCTAACCCTAAAATACTAAAATAAGTATTAATGTATGAAACAACCATTTATGCATAGAAAACTATGAAATTAAGTATCTTACATCTAGTAACTAATCCCTTTAATGCATTCGTTGGTCATGAAGAAAGGCACCTTGAAACAACTTTAACTTTGTCTAAGGAATATGTTCATGAGCTATCATATTTGAGTGGATTATGTTAAAGACTGTGAGATAACATTGTGAGTTGTAGTGAATATCATAAGATTAGTAAGATTCATATGAGCTTATTGTAGCAAATTAGATACTCCCATGTCAATCTCCCCTAGTTGAAAAAGATTTGTCCTCAAGTCCTCATTTGTTCCCTCAATATGATTATGATAAAGACTTAAATAAGCTACATTGAATGTTGGGGACACTCTATAATCTTTAGGTAGCTCGATTTCATAATTATTCTTACCAATTCTCTTAAACACCTTAAATGGACCATTAGTGTTTGGCTTCAATTTTTTAAATTTGCTTGGTGGAAACCTCTCATTCTTTAGATGGATCTAGACTAAATCACCTGCATTAAACTCCACGTAATTTTTTAGTTTTTTGGCAGCTTGCATGTACCTCTCATTTTGCTTCTTAATGGTTGCTTTAACACCCTCATGCAGCTTCTTTATTTGCTTGGCTCTCTTATCAGCATCTCCATTAAATTACTTAGTTCCAAAGGATTAGTAGGATTAGTGCTATAAACAACCTCAAAAGGACTCTTACCAATGCTATGATGTATGGAATAATTCTAGGCAAACTCAATTTATGGAAGAATGAGATCCCATTGCTCAATATTCTTGCCAATATAGCTTCTAGGAAAGTTTCCCAAGCTTTTTGTTCGTTACCTTAGTTTGCCCATCGGTTTGTGGATGATGTGAGCTACTGAAATTCAAAGAAGTACCCAACTTCCTCCAAAGAGTTCTCCAAAAATATCTAAAAATTTTGAATCTCGATCAGACACCATAGTTCTTGGAATACTATGTAATCTGATAATCTCCTTGAAATACAAATCAGCAATATGAGATACATCATTTGATTTATTATAGGGAACAAAGTGAGATATCTTTGAAAATTTGTCAATAACAACCATGATAGAATCCTTATTCCTTTAAGTTCTTGATAGTCCCAAACTGAAAACGAGACTCATTTCCTCCTATGGAGCATTAGGCATTTGCAATGGAGTGTATAAACTAAAATTTTGACTTCTTGCTTTTACCAAATGACATATTTGGCATCGCTTTACAAGTCTCTCTATATCTCTGAACATATTAGGCTAATAGAAATTTGATTGAATAAGAGCTAGTCTTGTCTCTACTAAAATGTCTTCCTAAAACACTATAATGAGTTTTAGATAGAATTACTTGTCTCAAAGAACAAGATGGAATACATAAGGCATTAGCTCGAAAGAAAAACCATTAAAGATAAAAAAAAATTATTAAAAAGAACCTAATTTGTAATTTTGCCATATTGAGTTAAAATTCACATCATTCTCGTAATAATAAAGAATGCTTTCTACTCAATGCATCAGTAACTATATTTTGAACACTAGATTTATACTTGATAGTAAAGTTATAAGATTGCAAGAACATTACCCAAGCTATATGCCTCTTGTTTAGCTTATATTGGAGATTAATGAACTTCAATGTCTCATGATTAGAATATAGGACAAATAGCTTTGCAAAAAAATATTAACTCTAATGGGATAAGGCTTTATAAATGGAATAGAATTCCTTATCATATGTAAAAGATCTCCTTCTTGTATCATTCAGTTTCTCACTAAAAAAGGTAATGAATTTTCCTTCTTGACTCAAAATAGCATCAATACTCACATTAGAGGCATCATATTCAATCTTAAATACCTTGTCAAAATTAGGTAGAACTAAGATAGGAACTTCGATCACCTTTTTTTTTTAACAGTTCAAAAGCATCATCAACCTCATTAGTCTACATGAATTTATCACCTTTCAGATATTCGACAATTGAGGCAATAATAAAGCTAAAACCGAATCTTTTATAAAAGGAAGTTAAACTATGGAAACTCCGCACATCATGCAATGAAGCAGGTGTTGGCCAATTAAGAATTGCTTCTACCTTACTTTGATCTATCATGATTCCGTATTTTAAAACAACATACCCTAAAAATACAATACTAGGAGTAAAAAAATCATAGTTCTTTATATTAGCATAAAACTTTTACTATCTCAAAATAAGAAAGATTTCTTTAAGATAATTTATATACTCCTGTTAGGACTCTAGCTTGGAGAGTCCTAATTGAGAGGGACATTCATGTAAAACTGTTAGGACTCTAGCTAAGAGAGTCCTAATTGAGAGGGACATTCTATTAGGACTCTAGCTAAGAGAGTCCTAATTGAGAGGGGCATTCATGAAGGAGGTTTTTTCTTAGAGAAGAATTAGGAGTTGTAAGGGAATAGAAGTCTTGAGTAGGAGTCCTATTAGGAGTTGGTTAGAAGTAAGAGTCTTAAGTAGGAGTCCTATTAGGAGTTAGGGTTTAGAAGCCCTATAAATAGTCATGTATTCCTTCTCTTTTCATAAGCAATAGATGAAACTTTTCTGCAGCCTTTGAGCAGCAATTGGAGGGAGGAACCCCTATAGAGTTCCAAGGAGGCCGATCCCCTAAAGAGATCAACCCCAAGTTTAGAATCTGCAAGGGTTCTAACACCTGGTATCAGAGCAGCGTTCTTGGCGTCTCGCTGCCCTTTCACAGCCATCCATCAACCCTCCACAACCATCCAAAGCAATTCCCACAATTGCTTAAAAGATCATCACCGAATTCCGCCATCATCTCCACCACCACGGATCATCCTTTGATCTCCCCGTGAATTGCAACAGGTTCTGGTTTTCTACCTTACTGCTGCTGCAATTTAGTTATCCTTATTCGAAAATCCAAAAAAAAAAAAAAAAAAATCGTTCCTATATTGCTGCATAAACTTTTCGTCACAAAGTTTTCATCTCTACGACGAAAGATACATTGCAGAATTCCAGCCGCATAGCACCATCTGTTTGATCTTGCTACTGTGCTTTTTCTATCCAAATTTCTACGAATTTTTTATGACATCTTTGACACTTCTTAACAGTGGATTTCCCTTTGGTTTCATCAAAAAATTCTCAATATAAACTACTGATCTTTTATGTCCAATCTGCTGCACTTGAATTGCAGAATTCAAGCCGCATAGCACCATCTGTTTGATCTTGCTACTGTGCTTTTTCTATCCAAATTTCTACGAAATTTTTATGACATCTTTGACACTTAATAACAGTAGATTTCCCTTTAGTTTCATCGAAAAATTCTCAATATAAACTACTGATCTTTTATGTCCATCTGCTGCACTTGAAAATCTATGCTGCAGAAAATTTCAGTTGCATATCGTTGCCTTAACCCATCTATTTGCAATCATTTTTGAATGAAATTTCTTATAGACTTCATATATCATCTTGGCTTCCATCTAAGATTGATCTATTAAGAAATTCATCTCTAAAACCGATTTTATGTTGCTGCAAATTTTCATCGTTACCCGCTGAAATTTTTCGACGATAATTCTGCAATTGCAACTTGCACCAATTTCTTTGCTGTTATACTGCCGAAATTTTCTTGATTAAATTAGATATCCTTGCTGTCATATAAACTGTGATTTTGCTATCAATTCCCTCCTCAATTCTCTTAAGTTTTTGGTGGAAATTACGTCGAGAAACCGTTGTTTCTTCGACGACAATTCTACTCTTACAAGATAGCACATACTTGCTGCAACTTCCACGGATTTCTGTCAAACCTTTGCTACCATCTACCACAGATCCAAAACTTTCATCCACAGCCCTAAAACTCTACCAAACCACACCCTCAAACTGCACCCAAAACAGCCACAAAACAAGCCTAAACCGTAGCCTACATCCACCAATCCACCAACACTTTCGACCATCACTTCTCTCAACCTATACATGCCTTTAACCTAACAGCAAAAGAGAGATCTTAACATCATTGATTTGGGGCCATATACTATGGCATCTAAGGAGGCAATCAATGCTAAATTCGAAGCCTTGGAGGCGCGAATGGAGGATAAGATTCGGACGCTCTTTACCGAACTCAGATTGGGCCGACCACTAAGCCCGAAGAAATCATATCAAGGAGAGAGCTTTGCCCAATCACACCAAGCCCGAAGAGATGACTTCCAAGAGAGGGGAAGCTCTATGACCAACCCCAACTATCCATTCATGAGAGTGGACTTCCCTAGATGGGAAGAAGGAGACCCGATTGGTTGGATTTCGCATGCGGAGCGATATTTTCGGTACCACAAAACCGCGGATGTATCTATGGTGAAAATTGCAGCTATACATCTTGAAGGGGATGCTATTCAGTGGTTTGACTGGTTTGAACATACTTATGGAGTCCTTTCATGGCGACAATTCAAAGAAGAACTGCTGATTCGCTTCAGACCAATCGATTACGAGAATATTGACGAACAACTAGCAAAGATCCGACAAACCTCCACCATTCAGGAGTACCAAACCAGGTTTGAAAGGTTATCTAATCAAAATCATGATTGGTCTCAAAAACAGCTATTGAGGACCTTCATTGAGGGCTTGAAGCCGGAGATCCGAGGAGAAGTTAAAGCGCGACAACCGTACACGCTTATGGCAGCCATCTCTTTCGCACGACATCAAGAGGAGCAATTGAACCATGAAGCTCGGAGGACTAGGGTCACTCCTCAACCAGTAATATTGAAGCCCTCAGCCCCCCCTATTGTCGACCAAGTCCCTGCACCAAAGAGGTTAACAGGAGAAGAGCTTCGGGAGCGATATGCGAAGGGGTTATGTTGGCATTGTGACGAGCCGTGGAGCCGTGAGCATCGCTGTAGTAAAGGAGGACTTCTTATGATTGAACCGATAGAAGAAGAGGTCATTGAACATCCAAAAGAGAGCTTTGAACATGAAGAAGAAGATGCAGAAGAAGAGCCACAACCGACAGAAGTTACGGTACATACACTAGCTAGCTACTCAAACCCGCAAACGATGAAAATTGGAGGCCTTCTCAAACAACAACCAATCACTGTTCTCATCGACACGGGCAGTACTACTAACTTCCTAAATAGTAAGCTTGCTGTTCAGATATCATTACCTATCGAGAATCGCTGCAGGTTTGATGTTAAGGTCACCGACGGACGGATTTTGAATTGTGATCATAGGCGCTTGCAGGAGAAACTATTGCTGCAGGACCAAGAGATAATTGCAGATTTCTTCCTTCTCCCTCTTAACAATCATGAGGCCATGCTCAGAATTAAATGGTTGACGACATTAGGTGATATTTCCTGGAATTTTATGAAACTAATTATGAAATTTTACAGTAAGGAGAAACAGGTGACATTGCACGGGAAACGTGGGGGCGACATAACAACGATTTGCACACAACAAATGGAGAATGTTTTGCATAAAGCATGCAGCGGCTTTTTGGTACAACTTGAGCAGCAAACTAAGGGAGAGCCAACAGAATTTGAAGATCCAAATCTACTTCCTTTGCTTGCTGAATTTTTAAATATATTTGACGAACCGCGCAACCTACCTCTTACCTGTCGGCATAATCATTGTATAATGATTCTTCCAGGAAAATCTTCAGCAAATGCTCAGCCATATCAGTATCCACATCTCCAGAAGGATGAAATAGAAAGGATTATAAAAGAGATGCTCGAAACAGGAGTTATTCGGCCAAGTTGCAACCTCTACTCTTCGCCGGTGCTACTTGTACGCAAGAAAGACGGAACAAGGCGAATATGTGTTGATTACCGAGCTCTCAATGGCATAATCATCAAGGACAAATACTTTATTCCAATAGTAGATGAATTACTAGATGAAAGGGAGCACAAATCTTTACAAAGCTGGACCTTTGATCCGGGTATCATCAAATACGAGCATGCGAAGAAGACATACGGAAAACCACCTTTTGAACACACAACAACCACGAATTTTTGCTTTCTGCAACAAAATGTGGAATATCTTGGGCATATTATATCAGAGGAAGGTGTGGCAGTGGACCCCTTCAAAATTGGAGCAATGCAAAACTGGCCGACCTCGAGAAACATAAAATTGCTACATGGTTTTCTGGGTTTAACAGGCTACTACCGCAAGTTCGTGAAAAACTATGGAAAGATCAGTGCACCACTTACTTCCTTACTAGAAAAAGATGTCTTCCAATGGTTGGACAGAGCCTCCGCTGCCTTCGACAAACTTAAGGCAGCCATGACGACGACGCCGGTGCTAACACTACCAGATTTCAACCGACCCTTCATTATTGAGGCCGACACATCTAGAGTCAGAATTGGAGTCATTCTCATGCAAGATGGTCGACCACTCGCATACACTAGCAAGGCATTATCTCCCTCCTATCAAAATAAGTCAACATATGATAAGGAGATGCTCGCCATTGTGCGCGCAGCAACGAGGTGGAGATTGTACTTGATCAAGCGATACTTTCAAATCAAGACCGACCATAAAAGCCTAAAATATCTCTTGGAGCAGAAGATATCTTCCCCCAAGCAGCAAAAATGGGTAACAAAACTTCTTGGATTTGATTATGAAATAACTTACAAAATGTGGAAAGAGAATGTTGTTGCAGATGCGCTTTCGCAGCTACCTGAGCAAGCTGAATTTTCGGTCGTTTTACTTCCAACCGGTGACTTCCTTGAGGATATTAAGATGGAATGGCAGGAAGATTCGGAGACTAGTAAAAAAAAAATTGGAGGAAGCACCAAGCTCCGTGGCTCATTACAATCAGGACTCAAAAGAATTATGCTATAAGGGACGCATTATGCTTGTGACAAATTCTACTTGCATCTTCAAGAGCAGATTTTGGACAAAGTTATTCCATATGCAGGGTACTAAATTGAAAAGGAGTATGACATATCACCCACAAACCAACAGCCAGACAGAAGTTTTAAATAGGTGCTTGGAGACAGCCCAAAGCCATCCACCAAATATGACTACCCAAAGAGAACTCCAGACCCAGCCAAGTGCCATTATTGATCGACGGATCGTGACTCGACGACGACGACCCACTAATGAAGTGCTAATACAGTGGGCGAACCTACCAATAGAAGATGCCACTTGGGAGAACTATGACGACATGAAGATCAAATTTCCAGAATTCATGAGTCATCAGCCTCGAGGACAAGGCTGATTTGAAGAGGGCGGGTCTGTTAGGACTCTAGCTTGGAGAGTCCTAATTGAGAGGGACATTCATGTAAAACTGTTAGGACTCTAGCTAAGAGAGTCCTAATTGAGAGGGACATTCTATTAGGACTCTAGCTAAGAGAGTCCTAATTGAGAGGGGCATTCATGAAGGAGGTTTTTTCTTAGAGAAGAATTAGGAGTTGTAAGGGAATAGGAGTCTTGAGTAGGAGTCCTATTAGGAGTTGGTTAGAAGTAAGAGTCTTAAGTAGGAGTCCTATTAGGAGTTAGGGTTTAGAAGCCCTATAAATAGTCATGTATTCCTTCTCTTTTCATAAGCAATAGATGAAACTTTTCTGCAGCCTTTGAGCAGCAATTGGAGGGAGGAACCCCTATAGAGTTCCAAGGAGGCCGATCCCCTAAAGAGATCAACCCCAAGTTTAGAATCTGCAAGGGTTCTAACAACTCCTCACTCTTGTTGTACACCAATATGTCATCAAAATAAACCACAACAAAAGAACTAATATATGACTTAAATATGTGATTCATAAACCTTATGAAAGTACTAGGAGCATTATATAGGTCAAATGGCATAACCAACCATTCATACAAGTCATCCCTAGTTTTAAATGTTATTTTCCATTCATCTTCAGGCCTCATTCTAATTTGGTGATGGTCACTCTTCAAATCAATTTTAAAGACAATAAAAGCACCACACAATTGATCAAGTAACTCATCTAACCTTAAAATAGGAAAACAATAGTCAATTATGATTTTGTTAATAGTATGGTTGTTCACATATTCTTCAAGAATCATCCTTCTTAGGCACCAACAATGCTGGAACCACACAAAGACTTATGCTCTTCTGAATTAGCCCATTTTCTACCAACTCATTTATTTGTCTTTGAAGTTCTTCATACTCCTTGGGACTCATTCTATAGGCTACCTTGTTAGGTAGGACAGCCCCTAGAACAAGATCAATGTGATGCTAGATATCTCTCAAAAGTGGAAGCCTATGTGAAATTTCTTCTAGTACAACATCTTAAAACTCCTCCAGGATTAGTTTCATTATTACTGGTGGCTCTTTATGTTGTTCATTCTTCTTTACTACTACTAGAGCCAAAACATTACCACCCCTTTCTAGTACACCATTGCATTCACCATAAAACATAAAAGCACTAACTTCATTCTTTAGTGTACTGATTTCATAAGGTTGTAATAGAGGTAAATAATCTTCTTTTCATTCAACTTAAAAGAATAAGTATGTTTATAGCCATCATATAACACCCTCCTATCATAATACCAAGGTCTATCCAACAACAAATAACAAGCATCTATAGGAGTAACATCACACCATATTTCATCTTTATAATACTTGTCAATAGAAAATAAAACTAAACATCTTTTAGTTATCTTAATGTCATTTCCTTTTTGCAACCAACATAATTGGTAAGGATGTGGATGATGGATTGTGTCCAACTTTAGCTTTTGCACTATCTCCAAAGATATTACGTTCTCAAAACTACCACTATCGATGATCACCAGGCACACCACGTTCTTAAAACATTTTCTCACCCAACTTTCATCCTCAACCACATAGGACACATTTAAACTACGTTGTAACACAATATACAATCCATAATCCATAATCAACGTAGTATCTCCAAAGATACTACGTTCTCAAAACTACCACTATCGATGATCACCAGGCACACCACGTTCTTAAAACATTTTCTCACCCAACTTTCATCCTCAACCACATAGGACACATTTAAACTACGTTGTAACACAATATACAATCCATAATCAACATAAGTAACCTTTTTCTCCTCATCATTATATTTTGGTTCGTCATTGGCATCATCTCCTTTTCTATCACTATAATTTTCAACAAAAGTAACGATCCTTCTATTTAGACAATATAAAGTAATATGCTCAAAACCATAACATTTAAAGCATTTTTGACTACCTTGCTTTGGAAAGTAGGCTTGAAATTTTCTCCTTTTGTATAGCCTTCTTTTGACCCGTTCCGAAACTCTTTTCAAACTTATGTTGCTTCTCAACTTTTAAAACCAACTTACTCACATCATTCAAAGACTAATATGGTTGGAGTTAAACTAATTTAGCAATCTCATATTTCAGACCTCCTAAGTATCTTACAATCATTTATTCTTCTAGTTCCATAAGCTCTCCTTTTAACATGAGATTATCGAACTTGGTTATATACTCCTCCACACTAAGATCTTTTTACTTGAAATCATGGATTTTGAGAAAGATCTCTTGCTTATAGTTGTCAAGTATTTCCTCTTCAACTCTCTTTTCATTTTCTCCCATGTCACGATCTTATTCTTCCCCTCACATTCTTTTTGCATCTTCAGGTTTTCCCACCAAAAAGATGCATTCTATCTGAGTTTGAGTGCCACAAGCTTTACCTTACTTTGTTTTGGTGGTTAATGAAAATTGAATATTTTTTTCACTATATTAAGCCAATCAATGAAGTTATCAATATTAATTTTACTTTCAAACTCTGGAATATCCAGCTTTAGGTTATATTTGTTATGCCACTTACCTTGCTCGATGTCTTCTTAACTCTCTTGAGTAAGGAGGTGTATCATTATCATAAATATATTTTTGGACATCATCTTCATGCTAGTTGTTTCTGCTTCGAAGTTCTTCAATGATTTCATTTTTTTCTTGTAGACTATATAGCAATCTTTGTAGCTGCAGCCTTAAGAACTCAACATCATCTTTATGGCTGCTACTTTCACTAACTACATTTTTTTTCCATTTCATCTTGCCATGATCTCTAACCTTTAGCTCTGATACCAAACTGATACCGGGGTAATACGGAATAAATTTTGAAAAAAAAATGATAATATAGTTATAATTACTGGAATAAGTTCTTTGAATTGAAAAAGAACAAACTTGCAATATAACTTTAATAAAATTGATATATAGCTCATGGCCGGAGGGAATGTCGACGGTGATTGCTCGGTTGGAGGGATGAGGACCAGCGGCGAGTCACCAAGGTAGACAATCGCTCAGTTGGGAAGGAATGCCGAGGGCCGCGATTGGAGATAGGATGTGGTGGTCATTGGCCGGGAAGCAGTAGTGGTGGTGGTGGCAA